>NC_136486.1:100160792-100205792 GCF_053919585.1 Euprymna scolopes | reverse complement strand
AGATGCTAAACTTCTGACTGACCAACAATATGAATTTAGACAAGTCCGTTCCACAGCATACATCCTAACTGTGATCTCAGAACGTATATGCCAGTCATTGGACAAAGCGGGGGAGGGTAGAGCGGTCGCTCTCGATATATCTAAGGCTTTTGACAGGGTATGGCATGAGGGTCTTCTAAAAAAGTCAGATCATACGGCATCACTGGAAGAATACATAACATAATTAGATCCTTCTTAGATAAGATAAAAATCCAGGGTGTCTTTGACGGTCGTACATCTAAACAATATGATATAAATGCGGGAGTGCCTCAGGGGTCTATCCTTAGACCTCTGTTATTCCTAATATTCTTAAATGACCTCCCTGACAAAATTGTCTGTGAGATGGGTATGTATGCTGACGACACCACGCTCTATAACAGGCACGACAGGAAAACAAATAAACACATATCTTAAGAAATGGCAGAGACACTAGAGGAAGACCTCCGATCCGTAGTGAAATGGGCACAAAAATAGATGGTCACCTTCAATGCTGCCAACATTAAACTTGTTTCCTTCAATAATTACAAGAAACCTTCCTTACCGCCAATAGCAATGGCCAAAGACTCTTTATCTGAAATTACATATTTTAAACTCCTTGGTCTAACGTTCACAGGAAACATGAGTTGGAACAATTACATTGAGAACATTGCCAGGACCGTTGCGAAGAAGGTGGGTTCTCTCTACCGTGCTAGAAAGCTATTAACGTCTGAAAGTATCCTATACCTCTATAAGGCCACCATTCGCCTATGTATGGAGTATTGTTGTCATATTTGAGCTGGTGCATTTGCCACTAGTCTCTCGCTCCTAGACAAGGTACAAAAGAGTGTCGCCAATCTGATAGGTCCTTAACTGTCAGCTAAACTTCAGCCTCTGTCCCATCGACGAAATGTTGTATCCCTCTGCCTGTTCTACAAGTACTTAAACGGGCAATGCTCTGACGAACAGCAAGCACTTGTGCCCTCTCGACGTAAATACCCCCGACAAACCCGACAAGCAGCTAAATCCCACCCCTTCACAGTAGAGATCCCTAGATGCAAGAGAGCCTTCTACTCCAGTAGTTTCTTCCCCAGAACAGCTACACTTTGGAATTCCCTTCCGGGTCCCTGCTCCCCGACTGTACTGACATGCAGAAGTTCAAATGCAACGTGAATCGACATCTTGCTGCCAACTTCCTACACAGTACCCCTAATGCTTATGTCCCTGATAGTAGCCCCCTACAACAAAGTCGTAATGTGCTTTGTTTGGGGTGAAAATATAATTAAAAAAAACATTTCAACTTGCTGACTTCTATACGTGTTATATATCCATCCAAACAAAGATTTTACTCAGGATAAATTATCCTTGGTGCATGATTACTATTTCCTGTTAATTTCAGTATTATCTGGTCAGTAGGTTTCTTTTTTTAAGTTTAAGAGTTTAAGAATTTAGACAAACACACATGCATACATCAAATGTTTTATTTATATAGAAAAAAAGATTTGTTTATGAGTTAAGCATGTGCATGCAAAGACATAAAAGTATTCACATACATAATTAGTATTCTATTATTTGTCAATTGAGCACTCTCGCCATTGTGTGATCGTTATGTAAATTTGATCAGAATACAACTTGAAATGGTGAACAGAACTTGGCTATCTGAGAATTTATGTTGGTCCATCGTTTATCAGAGAAAATATGGGTCAATGCTGGGAGTAGAGTAGATATGCGAGGTACCTTCAATAAATTTCCAGACTTTTTCGTTTTACGAGTATTTAAAATTGTCGTAGACTCTTAAAAATACAGTACGTTATTGTTATAAATCGTATGAGATGACTGACCAATTTTTATGATTCCATGTTCAAATGAATAGGACAGCGGGAACTGGAATACACCTTACTAAAGCCTGATTGTTACAGTTGATGAATTTCAAAAATGCAATCTGGACACTTTAGAAGAAGGATATACAATAAAATTCTGTTTTAAACTTGGAAAATTGCCATAGAAACGCATGGAATGCTTCCGGGATTTGGGTCCATCTTACATGATTCGAGCATCAGTTTTTTATTGGCATAAGAGATTCAAGAAAGGCAGGGAGTCTGTGAGGGATAATGAGAGGTGTGGGAGGAGTAAGGAAGTCAGAGTGGGAAGTGTACGTACAATTATTCGCGAGAAACCGAAGATGCGAAAGGTATGCGCAAAGGGTGCTCCGAGAAGATCAGACTATTTGACCACAATCGGCATTAAGACAATTCCTCACACTTTCTATAGGGAGATCGTCGAGCTGATCAATTCAGATCTCTCAGTTTTTGATGCTCTAGTGACCTGCGATGAAAGCTGCGCCTACTGCTATGACCCAGAGACCAAGAGACAGAATTTCCAGTGGAAGCATGCTTGCTCTACTAGGCCCAAGAATGTTAACACAGCAAATCCACCAAGAAGTTGTTGGAACGGGGCAAGTGCATTGCAGCCGGTGGAGATTACTTCGAAGGGAACTAGAGTTTCATGTGTGTGCTATCACTAAAAAGTGCGCAGACTAAAATAAGTCTGGAAACTTATTAAAAGCACCTCGTACATATGGACAACGTGTGTCAAATGGATTTTGTGATTTTTAAAGCGCGAGCTCTATGGAAGTCAAGATATTGAGCGTTTCGTCTTAATCAGATGATTATTGTTGGTAGTCCTTTCCCTTACATCTTTCTAGTTAGAATACGGTTACTTTCGAGAGGGACAACGTGGGGGTTGCGAACATCCCTAAGGGAAGGTGCTGCTTCGGAGTCATTCAATTGTGAAATGATGAGGTTTAAATTTCAGTAGAGATTTATGGTCCGGAAATAAAAACATTAACTCAACCGGATATAAAGCTAAAATTTATTTTTTTATTCTAAAATTAAAACAGCTTTTATTTAGAATATTTCTTCCTTGTCGCTTATATTTTTCTTGCTTGTTTTTAGATTAAAAATTCGGATAGTGAAAAAAAAATAGAAACGAACGAAGTAGAAACTAAAACCTTAGAATATTTTTACATTTAAATGAAAAACTATTATTTTTTTTTACATTTAAGTAAGAGATTGAAGCTAGGATGATGGTTTAATGGAAACTGGATCTAAATCTAAGCTAAGTGACTAAATTGTCGATGAGTAATAAAAAATATATTGCGACTTAAAAAAAGAAAAACGAACTAGATATATACATATATATGTATATATGTATATATATATATATATAAGAATTATATATATATATATATATATTAGAATACAATGTGCATACATATGTATACATATATTTTTAAACACACACGCAAAGACGCACACATACACACACACACACATATATATGTATGTATATATATATATGTATATATATATATATATATATATATATATATAAACATATTTTGTAAATCACTAGTGTTAAGGCATTTTTGCACACACAAACGAGGAAAAGCGACACTGATTGAAAAAGAACTGTGTGTTAACCAAAATCAAATGCTGATATTTTCTTTGATACGTCCACTTTATCTGCGCGTTTATCGCTGAAAATTCTACGGGCAAATAATTTTGAAAACCGATGAATATGTTATTTATTTCCACAGACTAGCGAAAATGTTATTTCAGGGTTTAGCTTGACAGCATAAAGCAAATAAATTTGCAAATTTACGCGTAACACACCAAAAGGAAATGCTGTTTCAATCTTGAGCTAGACAGACGAAAGAAAATAATCTTTTCAATACTTAAGCATGTGAATTCAAGACCTACGAATATGTTGTTTTATATTTAACCGTTATAGTTGGATAAATAAGCCATGCCAAACTTACTTTGAGGAGAGTTTTTTTTTTCAAGTTAAAGTCTGACATACCTACTAATCTTTAAGAAAATAAACGACAAAAATCGACAAAAGAATCATTTGAAACGTATCCTGAGAGACTGACCAAAATGAATGTTATGCACGGTTGGCCGACGAGAATCTTATTCCTAGCTTTACAAACATAATAAATGCTATTGTAAGCTTAACTCTAAAAGACAAAAGAAAGTGTTGTTTCAAACTTCCGATTAACTCACTAACGAAAATGCTTTTTGAAATATAAACGTTCACAACCGATATAGATTTAATTTGAAAGCTTACGTGTGAGAGAGACTGATAAAATAAGATTTTTAAAATTTACACCTGGTGCATCAACGAAAATGTCAACTGTTAAAAGCCGTGGGAAATGTTATCTCAAATTTGAGCAAGATACAGCAAGTTATTTTTTAAACTAAATCCTTACAAGGCAAATGAATGCTACTTGAAACGTAAGCATTAAAGGTCAACAAACATGCTGCTTCATAGATAACAGTGGCAAAGCAGTAAAAAAAATGGCATTTTAAACGTAATTCTGAGAGACCGACGAAACTGAAATTTGACAGACCAAGGAGTATTTCAATAATAAACCCTTACAAATCGACTCAAGCTCAATTCAAAACTTAAGCATGGCACACCGACAAAAACAATTTTGAAGCTTATGTCGAAGAGATCAACGAACGCTATATTTACCTAAAACATAACCGTCAAAGAGAAATGCACGTTCTACAAATTAATTGTGATAAATTAACGAAAATACTATTTCAAACTCAAGCATGACCGACGTAGAGTGTTTTTTTTTATTTTAAATAGTAGCAAGGACGCATTTATTTGACAAATAAGAAATGTATTTAAGGCTGTTACTAGAAAAAAGATAAATAAAAAAAACTATGGAAGTAAATTTAATAAGAAACCTAAATATAAACTTCGCAATCAGCCAAACATTTAAAAAAATCAGTTTCTGCCTTGTTTTTTGTGAGTCACTATACTTTTATTTTAGCTTTTCAACCGAGAAGCTCATTAGAAGATAAAAACTATTTGAATCGATTTTTCTGAATGAATCTATAAAACTCATTTGTCATTGCCTTTTCTTTCTTATCTAACTGAAATAAACTAAAGGAGATAGGCTCGATACTATTTGTTATCCTTTTAAAGTTAGTTGTGTTTAACTCAGCATATAAAACTTTTCAGATGATCTCTAATTATGACATTTCCTTTGGTAATATAACGTAGTTGTTACATAGCAACACTCGGGACCCACTCGCTGTATGCAGAAAGTCGCAAGAAAACAAAAATAAGAAAAGAATTCGATTCACTTTTTTTTCCAGTTGAAACAACAGACATTTATTTACAGGTACTTCCAGAATAACGTCTTGTCGCTTGTTCAATAGTCTTTTCGTACTCTAATGTGCTTAACAAGACTCTGCCGTGTCGAGTACATGGTACTCTTTCTTTGTCCGGACATGTTTAGGACACGTCTTTCCCTGTTGCACTCAGGCCGCGCGTGTAACACGTCTATTTTTTGTCTTTATAGAACCACGTTTTTTTCTTTTGTTTTCTTCCTCGCTATGACGTCACTTCGCACACAGATCGGTCATTTGCATACGCTGGCTGTCGTACATCTGCCGCTGCTTTTGCCATACGTGACTCTTGGCTTTGTTACACTAATCCCCAGTCGTATGGAATCTAGATATCGGGTGAGTAGATGTATTGGTATAAAACCATGATTAGTAAATAAAAATAGGTGATGAAAGGTAAATCGCGGTTAACTTTATAAACCCGAGTTGAGGTTTATTAGACAGTGCAGAATTATTATGTAACGTTGTCCACCTTTTTTAACGGGCCCTAATCGTTTTAGACTTCGTCGCAAAGAAACAAAACTCGACGTACTGTTTTTTTCTAAACAAAGCCTTTATATCGAATATTTCCAACAACGCATTTTTCTAAATATTTAAACAGTTTATTTACTCTTTTTCCGGCTCTTTGACTTCGTCTTTCTGTGACGCCAGCTGCGCTTCTCGAACACGTCTATAATCCCACTTTCCCGAACATCCTTTCCCACTCTCTCATGTCTCAAACGCGTTCTTTTCCACTCTATTGTGTCTCAAACGCACCTTTTCTTACTCTCTTGTGTCTTGAACGCGCCTTTCCCCACTCTCTTGTGTCTTGGACGCGTTTTTCCCCACTCTCTCGTGTCTCAAATGCGCCATTTCTCAATTTTTCGTGTCTCGAACGCATCCTTTCCCACTTTCTCGTGTCTTGAAAGCGTCATTTCTTATTCGCTCGTGTCTCGAACACGTCCTCAACCATTTACGTCTCGAATACCTGCTTCTCCGAACACGTGGCTCCCTTTTATCTATGGTGTGATGTCACATCGCTCAGCCGGCTTGGTCATTTGCATATGGCTACTGCTAACTCGGCATCAGCTCTGTTACAATTAGAAACGTGTAAGGCGCCATATGTCTTATCAAGACATGTGGCGCCATATACATCACACGGTCTATTCGTTGGTCTAGTGGTCTCCATCAATTTCGCTATGTTGATACCTCATTGTAATAGAACTTTCTATTCCAATTGTTTCTTTCTGGATACTGTAGGCATGTGGAACTCTCTTCTTGCTGACTGTTTTCCTCCTACCTATAACCTTGGTCTTTTCAATACTAAGGTCAATCTTGTTTGTTCCTTAACCCAAGTGGCTTCACCTCGTGTCTGGAGCGATTTCCATAATAAAATAAAGTCTATCTTTTCCCCAGACGTGAATTCATCTAGTACATATGTATATTAGTATTCGTGATAAAGATTTAATTATTTATTTATGTACCCTTTACTAGAAAATGAAAGTTTTTTTTTTCTGTGCGTGTGACCATCGTTCGCGTGTGTAAGCGAGAAAAGGTCAACCGACATAGAATAGAAAATGAGGTCCGTTCAGGGCAGATATTACCGAGATGTCCACTTAATTACGCGTAATGTCTAGCATAGAATTTTTGTACGCTAGTCGTGCGTGGCACGCCAACCTTACACAAGACAATAAAGAATATCTGGAAGATGCGTCGATTCAACAAACGCGTTTAACAACCAATGCGTTATTTCATGCAGAAGTGCAATAATTAGAAGCGAAAATTTAAATAAATGTATATTTAACTATAATGATATATCACACTTCCACGCGACGAACTAATTAAAGTTGTATTAAGCGTTACAGACTAGCATAATGTAGTTCCAAACCTAACAATTACGTCCATGTTGTAAATAGTTATATCGATGCATATATTAAAAACCCTGGTGACAAATTGTTAAAAAAATATATGAGGTTGATAAGAAGGTTCTTGCTTGATTTTTAATTTTCATTTCAACTGGTGTAATTTCAAATAAGTTTTCGTTATAACACCTTTACTTTATATATCATTTTAAAGAGCGGTTTTCGCTCTATCTTAGTTATCTATCTAATCGTTTAAATTAGTCTATACGAGAAGCTGCTGGAGCAGCTCGCGATATCAATGAAGCGTTTGGCCCAGAAACCACTACTGATTAGAGCACAATGGCGGTTTAAGAAATTTCGTGGCAGCGAAGAGATTCTTGAAGATGATGAACCTAGTCGTCGGTTATCGGATGTTGACAACGATCTATGAAGAGCCTTATTCGAGGTCAATACACGCACAACTGTTCGAGAATTTTCTTTTGAAGTGGACGCAAAGTATACGACGATATTCAACCACTTGAGAGAGATTGGAAAAACAAAAAAATACTTGATAAATAGGTGTCTCACAAATTGAACGATAACAAAAAGAAACGCCCTTATGAAGTGTCATCTTCCCTTCTTTTACGCAACAAGAACGACCAGTTTCTCAACTGGATTGTGACTTTTTTTTACATAGGCATCACCACTTATCAAGGCCAAGCCGCCACTCGAGAATAAGAGTTAAATAGTGTATATATATACATATATAAGAGCAAATAGTTAATAAAACATGTTAAAGACACCTTGAAAAAGAGTTAAAACATATTTAATTTGAAAGGGAAACACTAAATAAATGGATAGTACTTAATCCGCGGAGTTTCGAAGAAATACTTTCCTTCTCATCAGAGGGTAGGAATTAGCAAAATGCGGGATCGGATTCTGCATGCAAAAGTATTTGATGAAACTGCAAGTAAGCCAAATATCGTACTCGGTAAAAAATAGTGAAGCATAGGGAATGGGGTGAAGAAAAGGGTGCTTTCACGTGAATGGATAGTCTGGTGAAAGGTAAAGTATCCAAGGACGGTAAAATCCAAAAATATTTTTATTTTTTATTTCACACACACACACACACACACACACACACACACACACACACACACATATATATATATATATATATATATATATATATATATATATATATTCATCATTTTGAAATAAAAATCGTTTTACTCAATATTAAAATAACTCTAGGATATCTATGGCTATCGAGCTTATTATATATCTACATTACAGCGAGCACTGTTTTCTTTTAATAGTATTAATACATTAAATACATTAAAATAAACTCTGCTCTTTAGACTCTTGGTCTAATTCCCTTTACAATATATATATATATATATATATATATATATATATATATATATATATATATATATGATTTCAAAAATTTTTTTGACCAAGAGCGGAGGTCCGCTTGAAATATAAAAAATAACAATAAAAATATTAAATACAAAACGTAACATCGTTTTTCATGCGTCAAAAACCCTTCATAACATTTAAATTAATATACATATATATATATAATATAATATAAAGCTGAATGTGTGTGTGTGTGTGTTTGTGTGTGTGTGTTTGTGTGTGTGTGTCTGGTCACGAATAGGCTCCTATGTGGTTGACTATTTTAAAAAACTGATTGCATATAATGATAGAAGATGTATCGAGACACAGGAAAGAGAGCCATTCATTTCGACTGAGGCCAGATGGGCATCAGAACGTTGATGATGTAAAGAGAGAAGCTTGGTTTTAGATGCATAAAAAGTAGCCAGCCACTCCTTTCGCTATTGTACCACGTGCTCACGATCAGAGGAAAGAGAATCGGAGAGAACTTGGTCGTTTACTGACTTAGATGTGCTACCATAAATGGTAGTGTGATCAGCATAAATGTCTACAAATGATGTAAGGATGTGATTTGGAAGATCATTAATCTAGATCAAGAAAAAGAGTTGGGTCCAGGATGGACCCCTGAGGGACTCCAGCATTAATATGACGGCTGTGAAGTTCTGTATACAAATTGATGAAATCCATCAGAAATTTCAACAAAAACATCCAGCATTAGTCAAAAGAAAAGGCCCAATTTTCCACTACGACAATGCCTTACTGCATACTGTTAAACCGACCCTGCAGAAGTTGAAGTAATTGGGCTACGAGACTCTGCCTCATCCGCCATACTCTTCAGACCTCTCATTTACCGACTACCACGTTTTCATGCATCTGGACAACTTTCTGCATGAGAAATGCTTCAAAAACCTAAGCGATATCAAAAACGACTTCAGCGACTTCATCGCCGCCAAAAACTGCAAGATATTTACGTTACTTTACTTGCATAAATACACTTGTTTTGCGTTGACAAAAGTATGTTGATTCTAATGGTGTTTATTTCGATCAATACATTTTTATTTGAGCCGAGATATGTTAAAAACCGCAAGAACTTTCTTGCCAACCTGATATTATATTGTTTGATAAACTATAGTCTGAAGTATACATGCGGCATAATTACGTTCACACATCAAACAAGTGAAGAAACGTTAAGCCTGGTCAGTACTAAAATGGTTTACCATTTGGGAATTCCAGGTGTTGTATATGCTTTTTGCTTATTTCGGCATTGTTTCCAGTCGTCGTGGACCTCTTCTTGGCATTGAACTCAAGAAGTTTTGATCTAGGAAAAGTGTGGCTGTAATTGCACAATTCTTGCCGCACAACTCTTGCAGAGAGTATACATTTTGTATGTAGATTGAACGGAGGCATCGATTCCGAAGGAAAAATTCACTATCAAGTAAAGATAAGATGGGCGTATACACGTTTTTGTTCTGTTTCCCAAATCGATATTTTGCGTATTCATTTAGAGTTCCGCGTTGCTTTATTCGTTGCAGAAGCAATTCATAGAAGGCAGAAGCCAAATCAATAGTAAATCAGTCTTACTCCAAAATATTATTTGTAAAAAATATAATACTCTCTTAGGTATTTGTTACCAGGTTTTATTTTGTTTTCAATATAAGGATCGATGTGGTTTACTAAAACGTATATTATTCATATTTCAACAATGCTTCAAACAAAGCAGTAGATTAATAATAATAATAATAATAATAATAATAATAATAATTATTATTATTATTATTATTATTATTATTATTATTATTATTATTATTTATTTATTTATTTATTTATTTATTTTAATTACTCTTAATGTATTTACCTGTATACAGAAATTTTACATATTCCTCTAGCCCTCCCCATTCCGGTGAGGGTGAAAGCGGATATCCTAAAAACATGTTTGCCAGGTTCGACAGACTAGTGCTAAGGGAAAAGTATACTCTGTTCTTTACGCTACCTGTCACAAGAAACGTCTTATGACGCCACTTCCTTCTACACTTTATATCACTTGAAACGTCTTATGACGTAACTTCCTTTTACACGTTATCTCAGCTTTTAGTATAAATTTATTGTTCTTAGTCAATGTAATTTATAGTGTAAATTTTCTGTTCTTACGTAATATAATTCTTATTGGAAATGCTCTCCATTCTATGTAACCTAACACATTACACACCACTTGCTTTCGGGGTAGTTTATTACTAATATATTCATATTAAATCATGTTAGGAATTCAATTTATCTTATACAGGTTGTTATATTTTCTAATGATCTTAAGAAAATTCGAAGAATGAATTCGAAACTCGTTCTCAACCATTTAGATGGATATATAGACAACTAAAACTGAACTGATCAAGTAATGAATTAGTATGACGCTTTTATTTATTTATTTTTTTACTCTATAGGAACTACAGAATAATAGCTAAATCGGACTCACATATACAGGGTGACCCAAAAAAAATCGTGATATCTTAATTATCTATTCACCGATTGCCCTTATTTTGAAGGGCATTGCAGAATCAACGACCGTGAGTACACCAAAACCCCAGTGGGAGCTGGTCACCCTGTATTATAATGAAAGAAATTAAATTCTGTGCTCATCAATAATTGCCAAAATGCAATTTTTGGTTATATGACAGATTGACGAGATTCTGAGTAATTTTATGATGAAACAAAATTTCTATTATAAACGATTCATATTAAACAGATTATTGAACACAAGTTGCTATTTAGTACATTACTAAGGGGAATGATTTATACTAATAGTTCAACTTGCCAAAGTTCCGTTTTGCCGCAGCACTTATTCCATCAAACATGTCTGGGTGTGAAGCAAAAATTTCTCGCACCGATTCACTGTTTCTTTCCAGTTAATGCAAAATTTCCAGGGATTCATAACCGGTCGTCGCATATCAAATTACGATTATAAACACAGAATATTTTTCAGGGATTCTTTATATCATCCGACGACACTCCAATGAGTGTCGCCTTAAATCGCGACGCTAAAAATTCGCGAAAAAAAACCCTCAATCCATATTAGGTGAATGTCGTCACAGGTCACACAGATCTAAGTCAAACTAATACAAGACTTAGAACCGCAATGCACATATATACTTCAACACAAAACTTTTTTCATGGAATGCAAAGCTTCTGTCCACACAAGCAATCTTTTTTCAACGCAATAAAAATGAGGTGAATGGTATTCCAAAACGATTTATATGCTGAACTGAACCGTGAAAACAAAGGGAACTTAATGCAACACTGAATAAGTCTTGGTTCTGGTATATAGATCACGTGACAAATAAAAAGTTATATGATTTTTATAAATCGGCAATCAACTACTGGAGAGCAAATGGTAAAAGTCGTCCAAAGCTACCAAACTGCAAAATAGAAGATGAGTTGGCTGAAACGTATTGAAACAACAACTATGAAGATAACAGTCCGCACACAGAATGATTGCACAGGAATTGTATTTGAATTGCTTCCGCAGCCACCCGATTCAACAGATCTGCCGCCCACTGATTACTGTTTGTTTTCACAGCTAAAAAGAATACACCTGGGAAGGATATTTGGCTTTAATGAAAAAATATTTGAAACTGCAACTTATTTTTAAGCCAAAGACATATCGTTCTACACCAAAAACCACTGAATTATTAGAGAAACGTTATAACCAGTATATATCATTTTAGAAGGAGACTTTTTTGATGAATGAAATCGAATTTTGCCTAAAAGTTGGGTGGTTTAGTTAAGACCGGAGCTTATATGATTGATGCGTCACAATTTATTAGTTAAGGTGATGTATCAGGACGTGCGACTCAATCACCTATGCCAGTCAAATCCTCGATGTGAATTGTCATCGCCGTATAGATTCTAGAAAACCTGTGTGGGCTAAGAAGTGAAAATTCCGGCGCTTCCTCAAATTGATTCCCTCCCTTCCCATTTTGTTTCGACCATAGGATATAAGACGGGATACAAGACGACCATTGATTACGAATACAGATGAGGACATTTTCCTAGACGATTACATCTGTAGCAGAAGTAGCAATAACTAAAATGAGGGGAAAAAGAGCTTACCTCGGGTACGTCTGTTGTGTCACCGGTTGGGGGGAAAAGAGAATTCCAAGATGGCGTCCAGGGGTTTTTATTAGCGTTTACCCCATGCAACTCTCGGAAAATCACGTTTCTTTCTCATGTGATTATGCAAATGGATAATTCCCGGCCACTATAAAAGCAGGAGGCTAGAGACGAGTTGGCAGTGTCCTGCAAATTGTGTGTGGGGGTGTTTCTGGCGATTGGAGTGTGTCTTCTTTTACCACGGTTGTCACGGACAGGAATTCCTTCTCTTCTGGAGGTCGGCGATATTGACTATTTTGAAGTTGTACTGTTGCTGACGGAACATTTATTTATTTATTTTTTTTTTTTTTGCCTGCTACATTTTTGTTTCAACATCATTCTACGCCATTCCCCTGGATTATGCCAAGATTCCCGACGCTGTAAATACACTTGGATCACGTTCACTAAATCCCAGGTAAATACTGTCACAGATCCAGATTCGAATCCGACGTAATAGCGTGTAAATGACGACAACAAATCAAACAAAATTTGGATTCGACAGGGTCCCTTCCATTAGCAATGTTGATATCTATTATTCCGATCACACACACACAGAATTGTTAAGACAATGATAATAAAAAAAATGCTTTCTAGACTTGGATAATTTAAAAGGTTGTCTTCCATTATATCTTCAATCAATGACATCAAAAAAATATCCCCTCATCCATTTACGACGTCATATTAGATCTTATGGCTATTTTTGACCTGTTTTAATTGATGAGGTCATCACATTTGGAAGTAATTCAATTTGCACAAGGATAAACAAACGTACCGGATCGCAAGAGTTTCAGTCGTATACTAGACCCTCCGATTCTATATGGTTCGTCTATATATATATATATATATATATATATATATATATATATATATATATATATATATATATATGTATATATATATATATATATATATATATATATATATATATATATATATATATATATATATATATATACCTTTCCAGTAGGAATATATCCAAAATTTGAAAATAATTGAATTTCAACAAGGGTCGTTGATAGTGCTCAATCAAATATAGCAAATTATACGTTTTTTTTTATTTTAAAAATATATATGTACACATACATACATATATATATATATATATATATATATATTACAAAGCAATTTTTACTTACGCCCATAATTCCGTCCTTTATCTCCTCTTTTCTCTGTCTGTCTGTTTCTCTCTCTCTCTCTCTCTCTCTCTCTCTCTATATATATATATATATATATATATATATATATATATATATATACATATATATATATATATTATTTATGCCATTTGCTTCAACTCATCATTTCTCGTATCATTCGTCCTTCATCCATTATCTAGACATTATTTATTGTTCAGCTGAAAACTCTGTACTGTAACGAAACTAAGATTATCAGCGTTTTTAGTAATATACTTGACTTCCAAGGTTTCAGTTGTTTTTTTTTGTTTTTTTTTGTTTTTTTTTCTAATAGATGACCTTTGACGGTTTTTTGAAAACCGGCCTATTTGGTATAATGGTAAACGTGTTCGCTAATGAGCCAGGAGACCGGAATTTTAATAGTCGATCGAGCCATACCAAAGCTTTAAAAATGATGTTTGATACCTCCTTCTCTTAACACTCGGCATTAGAAGGGGGGATTACAAACAAGTAGAGTAATCCTGGAAACGGAATGGTGTCCTCTCCTACAGTTTGGTGCAGCAGGTAATGAAAAGGCAGATTTCGTGTCACTTAGTGTAACAAAAGTCGTATGATAGCATGTGAAAATATCTGCAGGAGTCGGAGGATAGCTGACTAGCGAAAATATTATCAGCAGCAGCCGTTAAATCACGCTTGCAAATTAGAAAGTGTGCGCGAGTTTGTGTCACAAGAAAATGAGAAAAAATACACCACGTGGCGTGGAGAAAAAAGAAAAATGCAACCGGGTGACTTTTAAGCTTATGTCGAGATGGCAGGGTTGTTTTTTAGTCTCATGGCAGTTGAAATGAACAGTAAAAACAAAAAACAAGAAGCATACATTGTTTGGAGAGTAACGGTAATAAAGAAAAAAAGCTGAGTAGAATTTTGGTTTCTTTTCTTTTTTTATTTGTTTGTTCTTTTGAGAGAGTTCTGAGAGACATTTGAAGTGTAACGAATACGTTTCAAGCGTAACAGCCACATTACATTAGTTTTTTTTTATTAGAAAATTTACGTTTTCAATTTGTAACGGGTTCTAATGCGCCAGATTATCACTTCCCGATGTTTAAACGGATGACGTTATGTTTTTTTTTTGTTTTGTTTTTTTTTTACATCATTTTGTGAAGTCATGACTTTGATGACATAATTTTCTTTGAAAGGGAATAAAAATGATAACAATAAAAAATCATAGAGTCTAAGAAGTGCAAATATGTGTTGTTTTGAATAAGCAACTGTTGCTTGAATACGCGCACAACGATCTTCTAATAGTAATCATAAACTAACTGAGCTACGAAATTGAAAGAACGTATCAAGTTTCAAATTGATACGAACGTTAAATTCAACGCCGCATTTTCCGTTGTTGGAAACTTTCTAATCAAAACTATCTTAAAGCTAAGTATTATTGGTTGGAGAATATAAACAATAAAAAAAATAAGATCTAAGGAAATTGTGCACATCAGGAATTTCCTCGGTGTGCGTGTTCGCGTGTTCGTGCTTTTACTTAATTCCAAAGTGCAAACTTATCAGGCTTTTATAGCCTTGTTTCATCTTGTTAAATTTTTCGTTTCGTTTCTTGGTTTGTTTTTTGTAGTCGCTGATTTATTTATTTTTTTTTTTAATATTATATTATTGCTGTGTGTGTGCGTATGTGTGTTCATGTGTGTGTATGTGTCTGTGTGCTTCTTCACCAATTATTCATCAGTTTTAGCAAAGGGTACAAAACATTCTGTTTTGCCAATCAATCAAGATAGCCCGTCTGACATTTATCGTCTTGTGAACGTGCCAATATTAAGAGCAAAAAATAAAAAAAAGAAGAAAGAGAATAAACAAATTCGGATATCCGCCATTATCAAAATGTCGGGTCACTGCCTTCTTCTCGTTTTTCATTTATTTGGTTATGTTGTTTTTTTTTTTAGACAGAACTCCCTATCGATATTGGTAAAAAAAAAAAAAAAAAAAGTTTTATTTTACTGAGCAATTTTACCAAAATTTCAAATAAATTTTATTTGCAAGAAATTGTGTAGTTTTTAAATTTCATATTTTAAACGATATGCTTATTAAGTCATCTATTCTATAATAAAGCGCAGAGTGTATTCATCTATAAACTATAGGTATTTATCCAGCGTTACTCGTGTGAAAATATATTCCTGGTTGGAAATTATTTTTCACGTATATTTATATTTAAAATTTTTGCCCTGAAAGAAAACTGAAAAATAACATTTGCAATATAAGGTCAAATAAAACAAGTGAAGCATGCAAGGTTCCCCAGTGAGTGCACAGTGAACGAGGCATAAAGAACAGGCAAAGTTCAGCATACCCCCCATTTAGTCCCAAAAGTCCCCAGAGGATGTAAAATCCTGGTGAAAATGAACAAACGGTGCAGTTTCAAGCCTTAAGATATGTAAATTTGAGTTCTGCACCATGCAAAAAATGAAATGACTAAGTCCATCATTTACACCCCCACCCACCGCCCTGTTTAGCCTCAAAAGTCCCAAAGGCCTTAACATATGTAAATTTGAGTTCAGCACAATGCAAAACTGCTAATAAATAGACACGCAAAGAAAACTTTGGAAAATATGGTAAAATAGTCTAAAAAATGAAGTGTTTTTATGAGCCCTAAAAAAACATGGTTAGTGATGTGGTTTGTACGATAGGAATTTTTAGTTTATTTAGTGTGTTATAAATTATTGTATTATTGGTGTGTGTAGGTAAAAGAAGATGTCTGTTTATGAGAGAAAGGTCTGGTGTGTATGATTTTTTATTATTATTTATTCTGGAAAATATTTGTGTGGCTTTTCTCTTAGCATTCAATATGAAATATGTCGGATATTGCAAGGTTTTCAAAATGTTTGTAAGGTATTTGAATTCTTCGTCCAGATATTCAGGACTGCAAATTCTGAAAGCGCGTAAGAAGAAAACAATTATAATCCCTGTTTTTATTTTATTGTTATGGTGTGAATAGAAATGTATGTAATCGTTTTTGTGTGTAGTTTTGCGGTGAACTTTGAAGGATAGTTTATTATTGAATTTTATTATAAGTATGTCAAGAAAAGGTAATGAGTTATTGTTTTCTGTTTCATAGGTAAACTTTATGGAAGGTTGAAAACCTTGCAATATCCGACATATTTCATATTGAATGCTAAGAGAAAAGCCACACAAATATTTTCCAGAATAAATAATAATAAAAAATCATACACACCAGACCTTTCTCTCATAAACAGACATCTTCTTTTACCTACACACACCAATAATACAATAATTTATAACACACTAAATAAACTAAAAATTCCTATCGTACAAACCACATCACTAACCATAAGACATATATTAAAAACCACGAAACATCTCTATAACAAACCAGTTTCCGATGGAGGTATATATACTATTCCTTGCCATAATTGCCATCATAAATACGTTGGTGAAACTCAGCGTAAATTGGAAAAAAGGCTCAATGAACACAAAAGAGATATAAAAAATAGCAATTCTCTTAGTGCATTATTCTCTCATTCATTGCAACATAACCACACCTTTGATTTTAAACAAGCAAAAGTAGTTAAATTTATTTCAAATAAACCGCGCCGGAGACTCCTTGAATCTGCGCTTATCGCAATTTCAAGCACTATTAAACAACGTGGAGGTTTCTATAACATAGCGCCATTAATAAGCAAACTGTTATTAAAAGAACATTATTTAACTGTGGACACAGGTTAACTTTCTCACACCATTCAAACACCCCCTGTAATAATTAACACATAATCTCAATCAATAAATTACATAAAAAACACTCATTTCATTCCTGTTACAAACTTATATTTAAATTTCAACAGATATATCTTTTTCCCAATAAGAATATAAGCTTGCGTTCATAGTTTTAAAATTAAATTAACGACTAATTGATGTCACTAAAATTTCCTTCTCTTTAACAGCGCCAGCCCCCCTTCCTTTTTGAATTTCCAACATCAATTTTTCCGTTTCTCTTAAATAGAACTGCGTCACACTGTGCACGTGAAACTTTTTCAAATATTTTGTACTGGTATATTTTTTTGGTTTCTTAATCTCATTCACCCAGAGGAAGTCTCGAAATAAAGACGAAACGTTGGTGAACACATAATACGGTTTGTTCCTTTTTTATTTTCTCTATTTTGTCGGAATACTATTTCCATTATTTTCATCATATATATATATATATATATACTAGCAAAAGTACCCATATACCATATTTCTTAAAACTGAAACATAATTATCAAAGTATACTTACGCAGATAGATATGAAAAGTCTTTATTAAATTTGTGCCTATTTCCATTCTATGAAAGCCAGACGCGAACGCAGAGCCCCACAGTTTTATTATACCATCCCTATTTAAGTTAAAACATACTTATAAAAGTATTATTATGTACCTATTTACTAGGCCTCCCCACGGGACAGAGTTAGACACCAGGGTCGTTTTTTAACGTGGAGAAAAGGTACAAAAATAAAAATTGTCTCAGTCGTGAAAGATTTCTCCTCCACCGAAAGAGAACAAGAAATAGAAGTGCAGCATCTGAACAACAGATACTACACTTTGATCTTGTCCCGAAGGCCAAGAAACTTCCTTATGTACATCTACATCAAAAACACTTCTAAACTTTTTTTTGTTAATTTTTTATTTCCATACTTTGTGGGCCAGGTGCGTACGCAGACCCCACAATTTTAATGAATCATCATTATGCCAGATCAAACATACCCATTCCTGTGTCTCGACACATCTTCTATCATTATATGTGATCAGTTTTCTATAATAGTCAACCATATAGGAGCCTATTCGTGACCAGACACACACACACACAGACGTTCAGCTATATATATATGTATATATATACTGGTTTGGGTACCCGGCGTTGCCAGGGTGTTTGGAGGTGTGTGTTGAGCAAAAAAATAAAAAGTGGTAGTAGGCAGGCAGGCTTGAACCCGTACCGCGAAGGTGGAAAACAACGTGTAAAATAAAACGTGATGTCTTTGCCGTTACATCCATCGCAAAATAGGAAGTGGCAGAGGTTTAAATTAAGGCTAGTCAATCCAAAAGGGGGGATAACTTTCGAAAAAGCGACCCATCCTTGTATAAAAGTGCCCAGTTGAGGGTGAAGAAAATAATGTTTTTAGCCAATTTTTCGATATTTGTCATCCGGAGGGTCGAGCTTCAAAATGATACCAATCGCGTGAAAATCCATTGCCTTAGTCGAAAGTGTCACGCAGATATACATACATACATACATACATACATACATTTAAACAGACAGGTAAGATTTATATTATAGATAATCGTGATACTCAGCACTGATGATTCCCGAAAAGCTGAAACACTAGTGCCTGTAGGTATTTAATATTTCTTATAGTAAATAATTATATATATATATATATATATATATATATATATATATATATATATACTAGCAGCTAGAGTCGACGTTGTCCGAGATTGAATAAGGATCAACAAATGTTCTTGTTATTGCAGATTTGAGTCGGAGATTCTTCTGATTTACCCTATTCTTTATCTAGTTTCAGTTTTCATAAATATAATATTAGCCTTTCGTATAATTGACAACTGAATCGGTATTTACTTTCATGTCTACATTCATAAAAAAAATTCTTGAACACATTTAATCATTCTTAAGCAGTTGATATATTCACAAGATCTGTCCTTTTCATGAGTGTCCATCTACTATTTTAGCATGAAATCTTCGAACATAGTAAAAATTAAACAAACGAAACAGCCTACTGACAACACATTCGTGTCAGACGATGTCGAAAACTCCGGCAATAAAAGCTAACCTCGAAGATGTGAAATATAATTGAACAACACATAAGATATTTTTTTAAAAAAACATTGTTATTTAGGATTCTGTTGATCCAAACTTGAATTTTTTTTCTTTCTTTTTCTTTTTTCTTTTTCTTCCTAGTCTGAGGATTTTTTTTTTTCGTCCTGTCAATTTTGTCGTAGGTCAGTTCTAATCGCACGTAAAGGTCAGAAGCATTCAAGAATAAACAAGACACGAAAACTGAATATTTTATTTATTCACCGGCATACGAGTTAAAGTTTAGAACAAGGATGTGTTTAAATCTCATCTGTACACAACACCCAAATGTTGATTTTTTGTGGTTTTTACTGCTTGTGTAATTACTTATCAAGGCTAAAAACCATTCGAGAATAAAAGTGTTCATGAGGCGGAATAATTTATATGAGTATTTATACTGGTCAACTTTTTGACCACCGTTTGATCAGTTTATGCCAAGAATTTCTAGCACGAATTAGCAATATGCCAAGACAATGTCTGAAGCCTTAAAAACCGACGTCCTGTATGCGGTAGAATAGCATTTAGTGCTACAAAGAGACATCTCCTTTCCTTCGCCAATTACAAATTACTCTTCTAGCTACCGATTGACTGAGAGCTACACATTCTAACTCCTAAGCCTAACATTTACAGAAAACATTGTACTGTAGCCGTCACATATTAACACTCAGGGCCCACACATTGTGTGCAAACAGTCGCAAAGAAATTCCTTAAAAAACGGCTCGGTCATTTGTACGTTGGCTGTTGCTACTGCTGCCATACACGCGTTCGCGCTCTGTTACAAAATACATCGTAACAAATAAACGAAAAACATTACCAAGGACGCTGCAAAGAACATGAGCTCCCGATGGTACCCTATATATTGGTACCTATATATTGGTACCCTATATATTGGTACCTATAAATTGGTACTCTATATATTGGTAGCTATAAATTGGTACTCTATATATTGGTACCCTATATATTGATACCTATAAATTGGTACCCTATATATTGGTACCTATATATTGGTACCTATATATTGGTACCTATATATTTACAAATCTACCATTCGCCCATGCATGATATATTGTTGTCATATATGGACCGCTGCATCAGTCAATAGTCTCTCTTTATTTGATAGAATCCAAAAAAGACTCCAATCTAATAGATCTCACACTATCAACTCGTCTCCAGCCCCTGTCACATTGTCGCAGTGTTGCGTGATTCTCAGTGCTTGTTTTTTTTTTGTTTTTTGTTTTTTGTTTTTTTTCAGGCAGTTTAATGAAATATGCTCCGACGAAATCGAAGCACTGGTACACCTTTAGTCATTACTACTAACCCGACAAGCAGCAAAATTCCACGCCTTCATTCTAGAGGACCCACAAAACCAGAGAACGTAGCATTCTTATTGTATTTAACATGCATTGATTTCCTGCTGAGTCGGTAAAATAGAAAGAGATTAGTAAGATTAATTTTATTTCTGTTGGGTTATTAGATAGCTGATTGTTTAGGTTGATATATATATATATATATATATATATATATATATATATATATATATATATATATATATATATTCAACGAATTTTTGGTCTACAGACTTGACATTTTGTATATGAGGTATTCAGATATTTGGAAAACTTTTTAATCGATTTTCATCCAGAAATAAAGGCTGCAAAATGGTTTAAGTTGAAAATTGGCTCGTGGGGCTTATTGATTTTTTTTATCTGTTTGTCAACTGTTTCACTGATAATGTTTCATGCATAATATAAATCTCACCTGTATGTATGCATGTATGTATGTACGTATGTATGTATACTATTTAACTGTAGCTGTTTGTAAACTGTTTGTCAGCTGCGTATATATATATATATATATATATATATATATATATATATATATATATATATATATATATATATATATATATATCCAAATGAAAATTTCTTTAAAACCTTAAAAATTATTTTTAAAAATGTCCTTTGTTGGAAAATTATTTTGTCGTTAAATCAATTAATTTCCTGCATCGCTTAATCGTTTTGCTTACATGAACAAACAACAGTACCGACGTTTTTAAATGGATCATCAGTTGTTTACTATGAAACACTGTTTTGGAGATTTAAAAACAAAACAGTATATTAAATCATGCCTTTTTTAATTAAAAAGTTGGCGGTTTACCTTTTGAACGACCCTCGTGTATGTGTGTATGTATATACATATATATATATATATATATATATGTATACTAGCATATATATATATATACACATATATATATATATATATATATATATATATATATATATATATATATATGCATGTGTGTATACTAGCAGCACACCCAGCGTTATCCGGTCGTAAAACACGCATAAATATTACATTTTAATTAATACAAAAACTGAGTCATGTGCATGGGATTTATGCTTTTTCCTAAACAGTTCACTTTTTGTAAGTAAAACTTTTTAAAAAATACTCAAGCTGGGATCGAAAACAAAGCCTAAAGACAGTGAGTCAAATACGCCATCTTGACACGATATTTATGAAAGTGTTTTCAAATTTACATATTGTTAACATAAGGAACAAGTGAACAATTTACGCATGCGCATTCGTGAAACAGTTGACAACCAGATAAAAAAATCCGATGAACCCCTCCCCACGTGCCCAATTTTAAATTTTTCTCCATTTGCAACCCTACCTTTCTAGATTAAAATAGATTAAAAACTTTTCTACGCGTCTGAATACCCTATATACCAAATTTCAAGTCTGTAGATCAATATTTCGTTTAGTATATAGATTGAGAAGTGTCCTTACACACATATTCTCACTTATGAACACACACACACACACATATATAAGAACTTGAATGCCTACTGGAGAGAACTTGAATGCCTACTGGAGAGAACTTGAATGCCTACTAGACACTATCCTCGAGTGTCTAAGGTCTCTCTGTACAAGGGTTTGTCAGAACAATCTGGCATGAGGATACTTTTTCCATAGAAGTAAACCCTGACCAAATATTCAAAATCACATAGTATTCGCAGCCCAAATAAGATCTCCTCACTATGGCTACCCCACGGCTTTTCCGAGGAACTGTGCACCTTCTCCTAGTGATATTATCTCAAGTAATAGCACGAAGCTGGATACTCCACCAGACTAGATAAATTCTTGTCCTGGAATCCAGTAAGACCATGAGATCAACACGAAAGATATACTACAACGTATAAAAATGGTTAATTGGGGAGAGGAAAATGATGTTCTCAATTTCTTTACTAACTTAGTGTTTGAGAGATAAAGAACTTTAATGGAACATTCGAATATCTATGTATCTCATATAGAGTTCAAGTGTTAGCCCCAGGTTGTGGGCCCCTTGATTTCTGAGAACTTTGACTGAAGTAAAACAAAACAAAAAAGAGAATATATATATATATATATATATATATACACTCTTGAGCAAAAAAAAAATGGGCCAAACAAATTTTATACATTTTATTGCACTAAAAGCTATATTGAACAAAGAACAATTGAACAAGGAATCTTAAACGAGACTAATAACACAAAACAAGACATTTACTTTAATAAATGATGGAATCGATTCCCTTTTGATTTCTTTTAAAGATCAATCCTTTTAGACATGCTCTCAACCAAAGAAAGCCATGTTTTTGTGACTTTAGCAGTGTGTGCAGGGGAATTATCATGTTGAAAAATAACGTTCTGGGATATTTCCAGCTTCTGAATACTTGGTAACAGTCCTGTTTCTAATAATGTATTCCTTTGCATTGATTGACTTCTCACATCTAATAAGTTCCCCAACTCCTGCTGCAGTAAAACTTCTCCATACCAGTATCCTTCTATTCCCGTGTTTAACTGTCGTTTTTATGCAACTTGGCGAAAATTTTTCTCCAGTTCTTCGAATGCACCGTCCGGAAGCATCACTAATAAGACAAAATTTTGATTCATCTAACCAGAAAATATTCTTGAACCAGTCTGTATCTTTCTTGCCATAACACGAGAAAAATCTCTTTCTATCATTGATGTTCTTCTTAGATAAAAAATTGTATATCTAGAAAGAGAATTTCCAGTTCCTGTTTTAAATTTTTTGCTATGGTCAACATAAGTTTTCTTTCGATTCTTCAAAACAGTTAATTTAAGCCTGTGGTCGTCCTTCAAAGTGGATGCTCTAGGACGACCAGATCCAGATTTTCTTTTTACCAAGCGTTCGACTTCGATCCTTTCACAAATTCGCTTCACTACAGAAAGAGATATTTTCACATTTTCTTTTCTTAAAATATCAAAAAGTCATTTTGGACTACCTTAATCCTGCAGTTCGGTTTTTTATATCCTCACCAAGATGTGGTCTTACCATTTTTAGGATTAATTTTTCCACTTATTATTATATGCTAAAAGATTAATGTTCTGCAAAATAGACATTTTCAGTTAAAATTAACAAAAACTTATGGGAAAATATTGAAAAATCGATTTCTTCCTTCTTTCACGCTTGGCCCATTTTTTTTTCTCATCAGTGTATATATATATATATATATATATATATATATATATATATGCTTGTGTGTATGTGTGTGTGTCTGTGTGTATTTATGTGTGTGTACATAATACTATAATGCATAGATTGATAGATAAATAGATATAAACATAGAGAATAAAAATCGTCGTATTTTTTATCAGTTAAAATAAATATCCATTTCCTTGAATAAAGTAGTCGAAATGAAGAATACGTACAAATCCGTGAAATTATGTATATATCTTTTTTTCATATGCATTTTAAATATTTGTATTGCAGTGTTGTATGCTATTTCCATTATGTGTTAGCTAATAAACTACGGTGGCGTTGAGAGGAAAGAAAATTCGAATAAAACGTCATCGTACAACAAAGGAAAAGCCCTTGGTCGCCATTTTGTTTTGTTTTTCTTACAATCGCATTCATTTCTTTTTCTCTTCTACTTTTGTTTCTTCTAATGTCGTCATTATCGCTCTTCGGTTTTGCGCATTTGCCAACTTTCAGACCTTTAATGCATCTGATGTGTTTGTCGTGGATTCTAGTAAGGATTCCAAGCTTTCAACAAATATTTCATAATCCGCTTCATTTTGTGTGATGTTTTAGTTTCTGTTGTTTGTCGCTGCTTTAGTTGTTGTTGTTGTTGTTGTTGTTGTTGTTTTGTTGTTATCAATTTGTCTCATTCGTCCCTTCAAATTTTATGAATTATATAAACCTTTTTGATCATGGGCGATGTTAATGAAGAACTTTTCTCCTTCAAGTACATTTTTTTTTCTTTTTCTTATCGATAAGTATTCCCACATTATTGTCCTGAAGGAATTTTTTCCATTATCGGTCGTCGCTTTTAGTTTTTAACTCATGTCTTTAATGTTTAAGAATAAATTCAAATAAGAATATTTGGTGATTATTTATAATAATACCTCTATAAAATCATCATCATCATCATCATCACTCTGGTTGCATATTAGTATAAATATATATATATATATATATATATATATATATATATATATATATATATATATATATATATATATATAAAAGAAATTGGTATAGAGGTGACTTCATCTGCTTAATCCATTGAAATAGGGATTATTGAATGTGTCCATATATGTATAATAAATGTATTTCGCTGTTTGAAGAGTGGCTACTTTGGAATATTTTTAAATGATATAATATTTGAATTTGAATTTTAACCCATAAGGAAATACACCATATGATTTTCTCATTTTATATTTGGTCGTCTTGATTCTGTGAAAATATTATATATATATATATATATATATATATATATATATATATATATATATATATATATATATATATATATATATATATATATATATATATATATATATATACACGCAGCCGGTTCTGTGCCTTGTTTGGGTTTAAATGACAATAATAGAGAGAGAGAGCCGCTTAAACTTGAGGAATTCTATTTGGCACCAGATTTGCAGGGACACTATTTAGAGAGTTGGTCAGCAAGATGTCTGTTTACATTATACTTGAATTTCTGCATTTCAGTAAACTTAAGAAAATAGGGACCCAGGAAGGAATTCAAAGTGCAGAAGTCCCAGGGAAAAACTATTCGAGTAGAAGGATTTACGGCATCTAGGGATATCCACTCTGTATCGTTGTGATTTTGCTGCTTGTCGGGTTTGTGGAGGGTATTGTCGTCGAGTGCTTTAGATTTGTCAGAGCACTTGCAATTGAAATAATTATAAAATGAACACAAGTATGCCACGTTTCAGCGATGAGAAAGAGGTTAGTGTCAACTTGATAGTTCAGGGCCTATTAGGTTGGCGACTCTTTTTTGAACCCGGTATTGGAGCGAGAAACTACTACCAAACTCCTTTAGGTCGTAGGTAAAAGCCTATGCCATCAGAACAAATACTAAATTATACTGCAAAGGAAGGAGGTAATGCTTGTGAGGTGGATATTATGTGGAAAGAACAGATACTACGCTATCCACCAAAAAGAGGATAAATCATAACAAAAGAAAAGCGACCACACTACCTTGATCCCCACAATGGAGACTCAATGGCTAAAGCTAATTATTATATACTAACCAGGAACTACAGACGAATCAATAAACTTTAACTATCAGATATCAAAGGCTGAAAATTCCGGAAATGAATTTTCCAGTCATCGTTACAATTACTTTCTCTAATCCGTAAAGAGCAATCATCTTCATCATCAGAACGGGCTCCTTGCCCGGACCAATGTGACTCTTCCTCTCCAGAGTTTCCTGTCTTCTATCAGCTGCCTCAAATCTTCAGGTTCACAGCTGGCGTCATGTGCTATTTGCTGGATGTACGTGGATCTAATTCGTCCTTTGTTCGCGCGTCCGTGTCGTGGAGTCCATAGCAATACATCACTCCCAATTCATGCTTGCTCCTCAGACAATGACCAACAAATTGTAGGCGTCTTCCTCTGATGGTATTAGATATGGCAGGTAGGTTGCCATAAAGTTGCTGCTTCGTTGGATGATTTTGCCAAGATATATTTAATACTGTTCGTAGCTTACGGGTGTATGTGCCGTCTAGTTTTCTTTCCAATCTTTTGGTGAGTGTTCAGGTTGTAGCACCGTACTAAAGAGAGTTAAAATTGCAATACGAACCATTCTCTCATTCAAGACGAAGCAGCAGTAGATATAGAGAAATGCGTTGATATATATATATATATATATATATATATATATATATGTGTGTGTGTGTGTGTGTGTGCATGTATGTATATATATATATATTCATATATATATATATATATATATATATATATATATATATATATATATATATATATATTAAGCAATGGCCAGCCGTGGGATTAAAAAAAACACGGAAAATAGAGAGTAAGAACGCAAGAGAAAAAAAGAAAGGAGGGAGCAGATGAGGAATGAGTGGCTAGAAGAAATATTGAAAGAGAAGGTGATGGAAAAAAGATAGAAAGGCAAATGGAAAAAGAGAGAGGAAGACAGATAGAAGAAAAGAACTATATATATATATATATATATATATATATATATATATATATACACACAGTGATCGCCACTTATCAAGGCCCGGAAGCCACTCAGGGATAAGGGTTATTGCAAGTAAATTACGTTAGTGTGGAGATTTGAAGTGTTTACTTAAGGGGCGGTTCATTAGGAATTTGTTAACATTGGACTTGAACACATCCAAGTTGTAGTCCGGTGGGAAGCAGGCAGACGGAACAGAGTTCCACAGGTGTGCAGTTCTAAGAAAGAAGCTTTGTTCATGGAATCCACGTTTTGATTTAGGCACAGATAAAGAGTTGGGAGAATTTTTCACAGTGGATTCGGCTAGACGGGTGTTTTTCGTGAAAGATTGGCGAGGGGGGGACCAGAGATTGGAGTTCAGACGAGCACCTGCCATGGAAATAACGATAAAACAAGGATAGGCTCGCAACGTCTCTTCTGTGGGAGAGAGGTTGCAGTGTAGAGAAAAGGGCATCCCCCACCAAGCCACGAAGTCTATTTTGTACTCTGTCAAGGCAGGGTAGGCTGTTTTTTCAGCTCCTGCCCAGATATGGCAACAGTACTCCATCCTTGGACGTACTTGGCTTTTATATAGATAGAGAATTGCATCAGTAGTGAGATATCTTCTGGAGCGGTAGAAGGATCCCACCATCTTTCCAGCGACCTTGGCAACAGACTTGATGTACGTGTTCCATTTCAGATCAGGAGTAAAGGTCAAACCCAGAAGCTTGTCAAAACACGGGGCCTCACTCAGACGAGAGCCATCCATCACAATTGATGCCAGATGGGGATCAGAGCGTTGATGATGTAAGGATAGGAGTTTGGTTTTGGATGCATTAAAGGTAACCAGCCACATCTTCCCCCACTGAACCACGCGCTCGAGATCAGAGGAGAGAGAATCAGAGAGAACTTTGTCATTTACAGCCTTTGATGTGTTGCCGTAGATGGTCGTGTCATCAGCATAGATGTCAACGAATGATTTAAGTATGTGTTTAGGGGGGTCATTGATGTAGACCACGAAGAGAGTTGGGCCTAGGATTGACCCCTGAGGGACTCCAGCATTTATATTGCAGGCCTCCGATTTTTGTCCACCTACCAATACTCTTATGAGCCTATCGGAGAGAAATGATTTAATGATTGAGAAAACATTTCCAGTTATACCGTAGCTGGAGATCTTGTGAAGTAGACCCTTATGCCATACCTTGTCGAAGGTCTTTGATATGTCAAGAGCAATTGCCCTAGAAAGGAAACCTTTGTCAAGAGATTTACTAATCCTGTGGGATATAACCGTCAGCACATCTGCGGTAGATCTTTCAGAGCGGAAACCATATTGTGTGTCACTAAGAAGGTTATTCCTGCTGTGGTTGACTATTTCTCTATTTAATATGGATTCCAGCAACTTAATCATAACACACAGGAGATTTATTGGTCTGTACTGAGAAGGAGATGACTTATCACCTGAATTCTTAAATACAGGGCAAACTGATAAGGTCTTCCAGGGAGTCGGAAAGCACTTCTCCTTAAGGCAGCGCTTAAACAGTTTCGTAAGTATGGGAGCAAGTTCTGTTTGAAGCTTTTTTAACACTATTATTGGGATGTCATCAGGGCCAGTTGCTTTACTGGAATCTAGGTTCTTGATTAGCTTGGCGACCTCATGCACGGATATTTGCATGTTACCTAGCTTGTTCTGTGTTATAGGAGGAAATATGAGGAGTTGATGGCCTTCGTCGCATAGGGTAGAATTAGCTGCAAAGTTCTTTGCAAATAGTTTGGCCTTGTTTGACGCTGACGAGATAACCTCTGGTCCATTGATAATGGTTGGGATAGAACGCACACTTCTGTTCAGGATCCTATTTGTTATTTGCCAAAACTGGTGGGAACCAAGCCGCTGATCAGCTACCTCGGATTTAACAGACTGGGCATATAGCTCTCTTGCATTTTTTTTATAATACATATATATTTAATTTATATATATATATATATATATATATATATATATATATATATATATATATTTAATTTAATATATATATATTTAATTTATATATATATATATATATATATATATATTGAGAGAAGAAGAGAGAGAGAAAGCGACAGTGAGAGAGAGAGAGATGATCTGTTGTTATTTTTAGCGATATTAATTGCTTGAAACGGTGCTTGTTTTTTTTATTAAATTTCGCTTACCTAAGCTCTGATGGAGTTACCGCCCTTTGTTTTTATAAATATAAATGCGTGGCCCTATTTATTGGCGGGAGTTATTTTTTTTTTTTTTTAACTTAAATATGTAAATTTTTAAATAGTTTTAAATAGTTTTACGTGCATAAAAGTTATCCACGGACACACGTGTTTCTATGATAGCTATCAGCTGTTGTCAGCATGGCTAAACTACTTTTGACAAGGCACGAACCCATGACTGCACAATCTGCAATCTGGCGTTTTACGAAGCCATGTCAAATTTGATACACAATTTTATCTGTTTAAATACGTATGTTGTAATTTTTGCGATATTAACAATTTGAAACGCTGTTATTTTTTTTAATTCAATTTCGCTTACCTAGACGATGAAGGAGTTACCTGTACTTTGCTTTGTGTAACCCCTTTTAATGACGGAACGTATTATTTATTTTATTTTTATAATTAAATAACTAAGTATTTAAATATTACTGATAATGAAATAACTAAGTATTCAAATATTTTTTTAATTTTTATGTGTATAAAATATATCCAGTGATATATATATGTGTGTGTGTGTGTGTGTGTGTGTGTGTGTGTGTGTGTGTGTGTGTGTGTGTGTGTGTGTGTGTGTGTGTGTGTGTGTATTATAGATGGGTCGATTCCAATATTTTCCCGATTCGGATACAATTCTCGACTCCGTACTAAATTCCTGAATCCGATACAATTGCCGATATTGATTCTTTAGTAATGTCTAGATATTTAACTACAAAAACTGTTATTTTTCCTCGATTATCGTAAAAGCGATATACGACATAATCATGTTTTACGCACAATTGTTCCCGTCAGATTACCAAAGTTAAACAAAGATGTGTGACCATTTGGAATTTCCAGGTGCTGTATGTTTTTTTTTATTATTATTACATTTTCACCCCATACAAGGCACATTGCCACTTTGGTGTAGGGGGCTACTAACAGGGGCATAACTACTGGGGTACTATGTAGGGATTTGGACAGCAAGATGTTGGTTCACGTTGCGCTTGAACTTCTGCACGTCAGTACAGTTGAGGAAACAGGGAGCTGGAATGGAATTCCAAAGTCTAGCGGTTCTGGGGAAGAAATTACTGGATTAGAAAGTTCTCTTACATCTAGGGATCTCTACAGTGTGGGGTGGGATTTTGCAGCCTGTCGGGTCTGTTGAGGGTGTTCACGTCGTAGGGGCACAAGTGCTTGCAGTTCGTCAGAGCATTCACCATTATAATACTTGTACAACAGGCAGAGGGGTGCAACGTTTCGTCGATGGGACAGAGGCTTAAGCTTAGATGCCAGTTCAGGGCCTATCAGATTGGCGACTCTCTTTTGAACCTTGTCTAGGAGCGAGAGACTAGTAGCCGATGCACCAACCCAAATATGACAGCAATACTCCATACATGGGCGAATGGTTGTCTTATAGAGGTACAGGATACTTTCGGGTGTTAGTAGTTTTCTAGCACGGTAGAGAGAGGCCACCTTCCTTGCAGCGGCCCTGGCAATGTCCTCGATGTAATTGTTTCAACTCATGTTTCCTGTGAACGTTAAGCCAAGGAGCTTGAAAGACGTACTCTCGGATAAAGAGTCGTTGGCCATTGCTATAGGTGGTAGAGAAGGTTTCTTGTAATTATTGAATTAAACTAGTTTAGTCTTGGCGGCATTGAACGTGACCATCTATTTTTGTCCCCATTACACTACAGACTGGAGGTCATCTTCTACTGTTTCTGCCATTTCTTTAGATATGTGTTCATTGTTTCCTGTCGTATCTGTTATAGTGTGTGGTGTCATCAGCATATATACCCATCTCAGAGGAAATTTTGTCGGGGAGGTCATTTATGAATATCAGGAACAGTAGAGGTCCAAGGATAGACCCCTGGGGCACTCCCGCATTTATATCATATTGTTTAGATGTACGACCGTCCAGGACAACCTGGATTTTTCTCTTATCTAAGAATGATTTAATTATGTTAAGTATTCTACCAGTGATGCCGTATGATCTAATCTTCCTGAAGAGACCCTCATGCCATACCCTGTCAAAAGCCTTAGATATATCTAGAGCTACCGCTCTGCCCTCCTCCGCTTTGTCCAGAGAATGGTATATACGTTCAGAGATTACAGTTAGAATGTCTGATGTGAAACGGGCTTGTCTAAATCCATATTGTTTGTCAGTCAAAAGCTTAGCATCTGTAAGGTGATGGACTAGAGCATGGTTAATTAAGGTCTCAAATATTTTGGCAAAAAGTGGGAAAAGGCTAATGGTGCGATAATTGGATGGGTCAGTTCTTTCGCCAGAATTCTTGAATATTGGTACCACAGAAGCAGTTTTCCAACAGCCCGGGAAGCAAGATTCATTAAGGCATTTGTTGTAGAATTTGGAGAGAACTGGAGCTACTTCAGCTGAGCACTTTTTTAATAGCACAGCTGGGATGAGATCGGGTCCACATGCTTTTGAAGTGTCAAGGTTTTTTATGATAGCATGTACTTGAGCAGGGGTGATTTGTAGATCGTCTAGCGTGGCGTCTGTCCGCATAGGAAATTCAGGTAGGGGGTGGTTGGAAGGGTCCAGTGTGGAGTTTGAGGCAAACCGACTGGCAAGCATGTTAGCCTTCTCGGTTGCTGAGCAAACAACCTCGTGATTGTTGGTTAGTGGGTGAATTGTTGATTGCCCATTATTTACTACACTGTTGTAGATTTTTCAGAAGTCACGAGTTCTTAGTTTTTGTGCTTCGATGCGTTTTTTAATGGTTTCCATAAATTCTCTCTTAGCTGTCGCTATTTCTTTCTTAACGTTACTTCTAGCTTCTATGTTCTTCTGTCTGTTTGAACTGGACTTATTTCGGTTAAATCTGCGGTATGCATGCTGCCTTTGAGCAATGGCAGTTGCGCAAGTCGAAGTAAACCATTGGGGAGAGTGGGGCTTGCTATAAAATTTCCCCATGGGAATATGCGTTTCGATTGCAGTTTTGAGCCATTCAGCGGTCTCGTTTGCACACTGTTCAGCAGGAAGAGAAAAAATATTTCCCCATGGGGCATCTCTGATAAGATCTCTGATGGCTCCCCAGTCAGCCTTTTCATAATATCTCGTTGTTTTGAGCACTGGCTCTTCAATTTTGGCTCTAGAGTTTCGGGCGATTTCGACCCTTATCACTGCATGATCAGTGTTCCCAAGTGGGCTGTCGACATTCGTTATACAATCATCAAGAACTGTGGTCAAAAACAGATCTAAAAGTGATGCATGTTGTTCTTGCTGGTCAGGGAAACGGGTTGGAAAAGTAAAAATTTGTGATAGGGAGTGAGATATAGAGAAGCTATGAGTTGTGCTGCCTGCTGCATCTGTGTAAGTAGAGAATCCAAGCCAGTTTTTGTGATGGACATTAAAGTCACCAAATACATGTACTTGTGCGCTAGTGTCGATGGAGAGTGCTGTGTCTATACTGTCAGAGACTTTGTTTATTATGGTGCAGTCTTGGGTCGAGGGAGAACGGTAGAGAAAGTAAAAGTAGCTAATGTTTTCTCCACTTATCTCTGCATTGTTTCCAGCCGTCTTGGACTCCTCTTTGCCAATGGAATCAAATATTGCTGATCTAGGAGATATGTTTTGGGGGATTGCGCAAGCCTTGTCACACAATAACACGCGCAGCTGCCCCTACAGGGATTATCCATTGTCTTTCGAGACTGAACGGAGGCAGCGAATCGTAAAAAAAAACATGTTAAATGTGCAAATGTTTTCTCAAACGTAAAAACACACTTTTAAAGTTTTTAGTTTATCTGGTAGTACAAGATAAATAAATATTTATTTATTCATAATTCGTCCCAGTAGTGGAAGATCTTGTTTTAAACAAAATCAAATAAAAAAAATAATTAAAGGGATCCTCTTTGGCATCGGACAATAAGCACAGATTTTTCCAATTCCGATATTCCTGAAATTCCGAGTTTTAAGATTCCCGATTTCGCTTGTGAGTAATCCTCCCCACACTAATATATATATATATATATATATATATATATATATATATATAGAGAGAGAGAGAGAGAGAGAGAGAGAGAGAGAGAGAGAGAGCAAAGTCCACTATTAATTTCAAACTGATGGTTAGAGCACTGTTGCGATGAGCGGGTGTGAATTTAATACACACTTGAGGAGAAATATTCAGAGCACTGATTCGTGGTCTGATGGTGAGAGCTGCCGACAATCAATGCGGGGTTGGTTGTAGGTTCGGTCCACGGCTGGGGAAAGGTGTATGTCTACCCGCACTGATATGTTATGGTACAACGAAACAGTACTGTATATGGACGACATATATATATATATATATATATATATATATATATATATATATATATATTAGTCTCTGCGCGAAAGAGCAGGACACAATATGTTCCAGAATAACAATAACAAAAACTTTCGCTGGCAGGGCTACTATTGACCGTAACCAGTTATACAGTCCTTTTGAAATTTTCGTCTCTATTTTTCTCGTTATGTAATGAGTATTTGTTAATGAAACCTATATGAAATATGTTCCTTATTAAATTTTAAAGATTTTCTATTCTGAAGGAAGTTTTTAAAAATTTAATCTAAATAAGCGATTTTAAAGTTTTTCTTTAAAAAAAAATCAGATTTTGTCATTATTCAGACCTGTATTACAAAGAGGTGGTTTCAAAAAATGAGTTGTTGTGTGAGGAGAAATACAAATTGAAACAGAGAGAATATTCCGCTCTGTAATAATACAAATAGGGTGTTGCAAAAAGAAGTTGTGGTGTGAGGAGAAATACAAACTGAAATAGAGAGAATGAGAGTTTTAAAATATTATCTTAAAAAGATTAGATACAAGTTAGAAAAGCATTTTATCCAAGGCATGAAAATTGTTAAACAAAATGTTTTTATAAAAATGTAATTTGAATTGAATAAAAAAATTACCTTTCGCGGTAAAATTTTAAATTCTGAAAAAAAAAACATATAGAGATATATATTCGATTTAAGAATTTATTGCTTGACAAAAGGAATATATAGAAGGGGTTATGTTAATGAATTTAATCCATGGATTTTCAACAATGGCCTATATCATCAGAGGAAATGAAATGCAGTTAGCAAAATGTTCAGCTGCGAATGGACGCTATTTTGCTTTTCAGCACAATTATTGAAAATAGTTTTTTGAGTGGTTGTGGATAATTATACGGAGAAAATTATACGAAAAGAGAAGTTGATACAACCTGGGTAGTCCATTATCGGAAGGAGTCCAATGTCGTTCGGGGTTATAAATCCAGGTAATTTCCTCTGATGATATGAGCCATTGTTGAAAATCCATGGATTAAGGAAATTAAAATAACCCCTTCTATATATTCATTTTGTCAAGCAATAAAGTCTTAAATCGAATATATGTCTCTATATGTTGTTTTTTCAGAATTCAAAATTTAACCACGAAACTTAAATATTGCTCTATTCTTAAATATTGAGCATTTCCTTTTTGGCTAGGATCTCCTTGAATGTATTACTTCAACTAATATGTATCAGGATTTTTCATCTGAATTCTATCAGTGTTTTATCTCGTTTATATATATATATATATATATATATATATATATATATATATATATATATATGAATGATAAAAGTCTATATTCCAAATTTCAATATGTTGTCCATCTTACTGTTTATTTCCTCAGGCATATTATAATTATCAGTACTCAACGGCGCCTTTTTCGTAGCACAGAATCATTTATGTAACTATTATGTCAATTTTTGAAATTATTCCGCTAAACTTATCAACTCTAACAGAAAATAAATAATATGGGCATGATTACAAAATACAAAATTCAGAAGAGAAGTTGCAATTGAGTTTTCTTTTAGTTGCGCTATCTTTGAATTTTAATATCTATATATATATGTGTGTGTGTATGTGTGTGTGCGTGTGTGTGTGTGAGAGAGAGAGAAAGAGAGATCTTAGATGAGCGAAGCATTTTCCTACTTTAAATCAAATATATAATATTAGAAATAAAAATAAGCTGACAATATAATTTCGATATTTGAACAAACTAATATAATTATATTTTAAAGTTATTTCTGAATTTTTGTATAGCTGATGCTATTTTTTATGCAGAGGACATCATATATTTTTTTTAATAAATAGTACACAAATTACATCGCAAAGAATTTTTATAATTGTTTATTTATTTTCGGCTACGATTTTTAATCTCCACAATACGATGTTTTGTTTTTGTTTTTTGTTTTTTTGTATTTGTAAAATTTTTATTCATTATTCACATTGCTATTACTGAATATCATCTAATTCACTCGTTATCTAATGTAATGTTCTTTGCTATAAAAGTAAATTATTTTCTCTCAAATGGGTTGCCCCATTTGAATATGCTCCATATGTTGCAGCGCCCTCTGGTCGTGTCCACTGATATGTCCGGCCTCTCGAGGCACAAGGATGACGCCGTATTCTTGATGCTCTCCCTCTGACAGGTAACTGAAACACACGAAGTAGGAGATTAAATCAATCATTCGCTTCATAATTCTTTCGTTTGCATATTACGTTTTAAAGGGCGCCCTTTCATCCCCGACCCCGAAAACTACAACCAGCTACACTCCTCTTTTGACTATTATGTTTTTTCTGTGAAGGCTCTCCTTATTTTAGGAATAGAATCGGGATTGTTGGCTTCACATTTTCTTTGAGATAATTCCACAAATATGACATAATTCATAATCGCACTTGCTGATAATGTAAACATGAGATGTGAGGCATGCTTGTTGGTGAACACGAATGACAGAGGTTGCATTAATAGATGCTTGGCCAACGGAAGAAGCGGGCGGCACAGAGAACTGAAACTATCTCTGGCCAGAACCCGACCACCCCAGAGATATTTTCTTTGTTTGAAAAGTAGCTCATTAATGAGAAATTCACACTGTGGTTCAGCCTTTGTGAAAATGACAATGTCCCAAGTTATTTGCAGATAAGCCCACCCCCATGAATGGAGACCGTCTAGATTAGGGGTCGGAAACTCACACTACGCTGGCTATATCGTGTTATAATAACAGGTTACGGGCCGGACGAAGGCTATTAATGAGAAATTAAGGATAGTTACAAATGTGATCTCTTAACCTAAATACTTCAAACCATAATGAAAATGAACATTGAGAAATCAGAAAAACAAAAGAAAATCTCAAATTAATAAACACCTAATAAAAATTAGTTTTCCTCAAGGAACATCAAAATAATTCAAAATGAAAAAATCAACCGAAGTGAAATTTGTATTTATTTCTTGCGGACTGTTATCCTCATTTTTATAATTGTTGGTTCACTGTTACTGTAGTGGAATGGGGACAAAAATGTATGGTCACCTTCAATGCTGCCAAGACTAAACTTGTTTCCTTGAATAACTACAAGAAACCTTCTCTACCACCAATAGCAATGGTCAAAGACTCTTTATCTGAAAGTACATCTTTTAAGCTCCTCGCCCTAACGTTCACAGGAAACATGAGTTGGAACAATTACATTGAGGGCATTGCCAGGACCGCTGCGAAAAAGGTAGGTTCTCTCTGCCGTGCTAGAAAGCTACTAACACCCGAAAGTATCCTGTACCTCTATAAGGCCACCATTCGCCCATGTATGGAGTGTTGTTGTCATATTTGGGCTGGTGCATCTGCTACTAGTCTCTCACTCCTAGACAAGGTTCAAAAGAGAGTCGCCAACCTAACAGGTCCTGAACTGTCATCTAAGCTTCAGCCTCTGCCCCATCAAGGAAATGTAGCATCCTTCTGCATGTTCTATAAGTATTTTAATGGTGAATGCTCCGAAGAACTGCAAGCACTTGTACCCCCTCGACGTAAATACCCTCGACAAACCTCACAAGCAGCAAAATACCACCCCTTCACAGTTGAGATCCCTGGATGTAAGAGAGCCTTCTACTCCAGTAGTTTCTTCCTCAGAACTGCTAGACTTTGGAATTCCCTTCCGGGTTCCTGCTTCCCCAACTGTACTGACATGCAGAAGTTCAAGTGTAACGTGAACCGACACCTTGCTGTCCAACTCCCCACATAGTACCCCTGTAGCTTATGCCCTTGATAGTAGCCCCCTATATAAAAGCTGCGATGTGCCTTGTTTGGGGTGAAAATATAATTTAAAAAACTTGCTGGACTAGAGCATGGTTAATTATGGTCTCAAATATTTTGGCGAAAAGTGGGAGGAGGCTAATGGGGCGATAATTTGATGGGTTAGTTCTTTCGCCAGAATTCTTGAATATTGGTACCACAGAAGCAGTTTTCCAACAGCCCGGAAAGCAGGATTCATTAAGGCATTTGTTGTAGAGTTTGGAGAGAACTGGAGCTACTTCGGCTGAGCACTTTTTTAATAGCACAGCTGGGATGAGATCAGGTCCACATGCTTTTGAAGTGTCAAGATTTTTTATGATAGCATGTACCTGAGCAGGGGTGATTTTTAAATCGTCTAGCGTGGCGTCTGTCCGCAAAGGAAAGTCAGGCAGGGGGTGGTTGGAAGGATATAGTGTGGAGTTCGAGGCAAACCGACTGGCAAGCATATTAGCTTTGTCGGTTGCTGAGCAAACAGCCTCGTGATTGTTGGTTAGTGGAGGAATTGTTGATTGCCCATTATTTACTATTTAGGATTTTACTAATTTTTTTAGCGTTGATTTTATTTTTGTTGTTGTGTTTAAAACACAGCATGAGTATTCCCCCCTTCACTGTATTCCTTATTAGGGAAGGAAGGATGGCATCGAAAACATGTCTGTTTCCTTCGCAGATGAAAACTCAAGAGATCGACACTAGCATCCTACTTGCTATGAATTTACTTTCGTATGGCACTTTCAGGGGTCGAACTTCGCTGTTTTTAAGCCAACTCGCCACTATTATGTGAGGGTAGTACATACCAGTATCTCATGTCTGAGTAAAATAAAAACTGTGAGTAGAATTTGAATACCTTTCTTTAAACACAATACAATTTTTTTAATGGCAAATAGTACATAAATGTTTCAAGATGTGGTGCACTTTGGTGGAGTAGGTAAATAGGCATTTATCCCCTTCTGTGGTGGAAGAAATGAGACAATATCTGAAACTGGAAATTAAAAGGCAAAGAACCAGAACAGGTGCATTGTGGTCTACAAAAACGCATGAGGAGCCCTGTCAGCATACCCCCGGTTGCTGCAACCAGCAATAAACATATGAACTTTGCCAAAGAGAGAAAGTAAGCCCTTAAAGGTGGACCTATAGAGATGCTTGAAACTATAGTTGACAAATAACGTTGATTCTGTGGAACTGGGTGTCTGGGACGTATCATCGACTGGTATGAGTGCATCGACGTTAAAACACCTACAAAAATTTAAATAAAAATAAAAAAAATGTTGGTTTTATTTTTTTTTATTTATGGTTATTTATGGTTTTAGACTAACTTTTCAAGGGCATAAGTCTGAAAATTATTTTTTAGAATATTTGGTAGTGGAATGGAGTAAGAGCGGAGAGGAAGTTAAACAAAAAAAAAATTCCACTACCAAATATTCTAAAAAATAATTTTCAGACTTATACCCTCGAAAAGTTAGTCTGAACGAAAAGCGCTTCGGGTGTATTTTAACGATCTTGTTTTTAATCGACTTATTTATTTTATTAAATTGTACATTTGTTGCATGTAACTTCCACCATTTTTTTTCTTTTTCCTCACCCCATTTTCCATCTTATTTTAGTCAATTGAATTTCCGCTATGGTTCACTTCTTTTACAATTATTCTAAAATGGTTCACTTCTTTACAATTATTCTAAAATGGTTCACTTCTTTACAATTATTCTAAAATTTTGCTAATCGAATAAAGATATATATATAATTTTCAGAATGTGAGAGATTGTATATAATAAATTCCACAGCCAAACAACGTCGCAGAACACAAGAGCCATGACAGTCTAAGAACGGAAGTCCAAGACTCGAGTTTCGCCCTCATTTGGGCTCATCAGTTAGACACATCCGAACTCATGATTCGAAACCCGAGCCTCCTGCATGCAAAGCAAGCACTCTACCAACTGAGCAAACGCCCTGCACACAAGAATTTCAATTAACCAACACAGATCAAGCAAACCGCGCCGAAATCCGACTGTGAAATGAATCTACTCATTAATCGTCTCAACAAGGGACGCGGTCATCCAACCAGCTAATAACCCCAAGTCAATGTCTCCCAAGTAGGAGTTTTAACTCGAAAGGACGATGCCATCCAGCAATGCTATATATATATATATATATATATAATATTAATTAAAACATTATATTTAAGCGTATTATACGATCACGATGGACCGGGCGTCTCTGCTAGTATATATATATATATATATATATATATATATATATATATATATATATATATATATATATATATATATATGAGGGGGTTTTCAATGTAAAAAGATTACGAGGTGCAAAGTCAGTGATTATCTTTCTTGTTTTTAAACAAAACATTTGGTTAACCGAGCTTCACACGTAGTCCTTGATCCCGTCGTCCTCAGAGAGCTCGTTGTAAAACGAGCGCATTAAGCGATTGATGGGGTCTGCGCTTCTTGCCCCCCCCCTTCCTTAACGTCATTAAGTTGGCATTATGTTGAATTACAACTCGGAGAACGGCTCGGCTCTTAATGCACCAACGAAAATAAAAACGAGAAAAAGAAGAACATAAATGGAAGCAGTGTTTTTGCTAAAAAGCAATAATGGAACCTTAAATACATTAGTCTGATTATAGAACTATTATAGTTTTTACATACATTCTTACTTACTACGAGAAGCCTTAAGGTTTAATGAGACCTTTTTTTGCATTTTTTTAGGAAAATAATAAGTTTAACTGTGAATAATAAAGTTATATATAAACGCATTTATTCTTGGTCGAGTGCTTAAAGATGACGAAATATGCTGAGGTGGAAACACGAAATAAGAGTAAAACGACATCTATCTATCTCTCTTTTCTCTCTCCACCCCCCTCTCTCTCTCTCTCTCTCTCTATATATATATATATATATATATATATATATATATACATATACTAATCACGTAAAGTACTGTTTCGCTGTATCACAGCTCATCAGTGCGGCTAGACAGGCAACTACGCCAAGCCAGGATTGAAACACGACCACCCAATCGACAGTCAAGGTTTCTTACCATTACGCTATCCAGCTGTTTATGTGCGGGTAGTGAATTAACGCTGTTTTGACATCGTCCAAATGCCTAAGCTCGATTTGTTTACACAAAGAGCATCGCTTAATACGTTAATAGCAGTTTTTATATCACTTCTCAATATGCTCAACGCAAGATAGGGAGCATTATATATATATATATATATATATATATATATATATATATATATATATATATATACACGTCAGCCTTTTAAAGAAACTTGTTATTTATCGTTGAGCACTTTACAGTTGAAATCAAGTCGATCAATTTAGCTCACATGTGCAGATCATGATATCATAATCATTAGATCACTCTGACAGACGTTAAAATCATATGAAAATAGATGTTTATATTTCGACAGTATTTCTCGCGGTTGATGGTGGTCGAATGGATTATGTCCCTGCTACTTGAGTCAGAGATGGTCTCGATGGGAGGTAATCGTGACACCTTGCATTGATGATTCCCAAAAGGATGAAACAGTAGTGTCCGTTTGTATTTAATAATTATTATAGTAAATAAATAATTATATATATATACATATATATATATATATATATATATATATATATATATATATATATATATCGGGTTTTGAAATCTAAGGATAGTCATGACTACGTAATATTTCTTGTTATTCGGGTTTTCTTTCGCAAATATTGTTGTAGTTTATCAGGCAACAATATTTGCGAAAGAAAACCCGAATAACAAGAAATATTACGTAGGCATGACTTCCTCAGATTTCAAAACCCGATACTATGACCACAAAAGTACATTCAACAATAAAAAAACACCGTATAAAAACAACACTAGCGAATAAATACTGGGAACTCAAAGTAAGCGGACATTCGCCGGTAGTCGAATGGAAAATAATAAGACAAGTTACCACGTGTAGGGACCTAGACGACCCATGTAGATTATGCCTTCATGAAAAATTTGCTATCCTGTACTTTAAAGAACCGCAACATCTATTAAACTGTAGAAGAGAAATAGCAAATAACTGTGTTCACAAGATAAAATTTACTCTACGATAGCGATACAAAATAGTTTTAAAACTAACAAAAAAATAGAAAATAAGCAAATAAATAAATTAAATAAACATGAATATACATAAACGATCACACATATATGTATGTATGTATGTATGTATATATGTATATATATGTGCATATATGTATGTACCCATATATATATATATTTATATATAAACTAACAATAAAAAAAACACTAACCTAGTTTTAAAACAGATCCTTTGTCCGATAAAATGCAAGGAAGGGCGCGGTGGATCCTAGAAAGCTGATTGGCTAACTAAAATCTCAATAGAAGAGGAGCATATAAAAACGATAAACAACCACAGAATTCGCGTATAAGCCTAAGGAGTCCTAGAGTGGATGAAACGCGGAATATTCAGTGTAAGTTAATCGCCATATATATTTTATATATATATATATATATATATATAAGGTTAATATTTCCTAGAGACAATGTAAACAATGGAATTTAACGCGTTTAATACAACAGTGCTCAATGCCAAAGTAGGGCAAAATATACTTTTTATTTGTTTTTACATCAGCAATAATATGTCGCTACACATTCATGACCATGTTTTGCTCAGCTAGTTTCTGGTAAATCAATTTGTAATAGCATTCTAAACCGAGCTCTTGAATAAGCTGTATCGTCTGAAGGGTTGCTAAGGGTCAACACTGAAAAAATGGCACGTGGGCATGATCGGATTTTTATCTATTCGTCAAGTGTATTACGGCTGCGCATGCGCATTCGTGAAATAAGAGAGCTTCCTTATGTTAAGAATAAGTAGGTTTGAAAATACTTTTTAAAAACGTGACACGTTGGTCTAATGGCTATCGTACTTGAATCAATATCTTTAGGTTGGATCTGATCTCTGCTCGAGATTTTTTTTACTTAGAAGACGTAGACTGTTTAGATAAAAAAAAAATTCTCACACGCATATGTCTCAGTTTCATTCCGTTTTTTTTTTACTTCATATTTTAATGTATTTAATATTACGTGTAATACTTAAGGTATTTCTGTTTATGATAAGTAAGAAATACGTATAAATTAAAATACAAATTTTATGCGTATTTTACGACCGAGCAACGCCGCATGGCCTGCTAGTAAGCTATAAATACATTTCTCTTACGCATTTTGATTAGATGCTCAAGCTACCATTTTGTTTACTCTTTAGCATGTTTGAGTCTCGTATTTGCTCTTATGAGAATCACAGAACTATATTCATCGAAAATTACTCAGGTTGATTCTTTTACATTCCTTTCAGATTACAATAGTTCAGGTCACGCCGCATTTGCGTTCAGTTTTAAATAAAATAAAACTTGCTTCTAAGTAGTATTTGGATCGGATAATCTAAATAATTACATTATTCTGGTATTCCAGCTCATTTGAATAAGCGATTAACAGCATTTCTAAATCGAACACCGTTTATCTCTGTTAATTCCAAATTATTGGTTACTGTTTACATATGGTTATTAAAAATTTCTATCACATAATACTACATAATTACTTTTTTCCTTAACAAGAGATTCAATATATAAATATATAAATATATATATATATATATATATATATATATATAGAGAGAGAGAGAGAGAGAGAGAGAGAGAGAGAGAGAATTATTCGAAACAAACTTATTTCATTGAGATTTTGCAAAAAAAAAAAGGTTCTAGAAGCACCTTGAAAATTTCGAATAAACAGAAAAATTTTGAATAAACAGAAGAACTACAGTAAGATGCAAATATTGTATTACAAATCTAATGATTTTAATACAATATTTTATTATATCACCATTTATTTCTCATTTCAGAAATTCAAAAAACATAAAATGTCAAGTCCTTTTTTGGAAAATTATTAGTTTTTTTTTTTAATTGACATTTTTGTGTTTTTGAAATTTGGAGATGAGAAATAAAGTAGTAAGATTATACATTTAAAATCACAGACAAGTTTAAGCCTCCCCAAATTCATAATTAGAATTGTTCGTAAGGATAAGACGAATTGTAAAATTCAGTGGTAAATTATACTTATCTGGAGTTTGAAGGTTCAATCCTTAGTGTGACCGACACTCAATCAACATACAATTGCGAATTATTTATTTCTACTTCATGTTTCTCCCGGTGAATAAAAAAGGGGTTCGTTTAAAATTCTGTATAGATTTCGAAATTAGATTAAAAGAGTATTAATTTCCAGAAGATACACCTGAAGAATATCGGAGGTTACATCGATCGAAATATTGTGAGAATAACACTCAAGATAAGAACAGTAGTCCGAAAAATCTGAGTAAGACGACATAATCACGTTTGCCACACATGTTCTCGTCAGTTAAGCAATGATGAACCTGGCCAATACCAGATGGGTGTCCATTTGGGACTTCCAGGTGATGTATGTGCTCTCTACTTATCTTGGCATTGTTTCCAGTCGTCCTGGAGTTGTCCTTGCCACTGAACTCAAGCAGTGCCGATTCACGAAAGGTGTAGTTGTGGATTACGCAACCCTTGCCTCACGACTAAACACACAGCTGCCCCTATAGGTGCTTTCCTTTGTCTTTCGAGACTGAACGGAGGCATCGAACGAATTGACTTTAATTTTATTAACAGTTCGGACAGCAAAATATCCATAATCAAAGAAGGAAATAGTTTGTTGTTTTCTTTTTTAATTTCGTATTGAATATACAAAAATATATCTATACGTAACGTAAACATTACTGCCTTTCTTCTACGGAACAACTATTCAATTTGACATATAATATAACTAGTAAACATCTCTGCTTATTTTTTTAATAATTCAGCAATTTACAAATCCTCCTTGATACTTTAGTAAAATATAAATATAAGTATACCCTGATTATTACAAATTTGAAATGAATTTGCAAGCATTATAATTAAACCTATATAATCCAAATAATAAAATAATAATCTACATTTACTAGTCCCCGGGAAGAACAGCTACCATCATCTACCTAATTCTGCAGTGGTCTCATGGTACCTATTTACTATGCCTCCCCACGGGACAGAGTTAGACACCAGGGTCGTTTTTTAACGTGGAGAAAAGGTACAAAATAAAAATTGTCTCAGTCGTGAAGGATTTCTCCTCCACCGAAAGAGAACAAGAAATAGAAGTGCAGCGTCTGAAGAACAGATACTACACTTTGATCTTGTCCCGAAGGCCAAGTATGGTAACCCACAAGGAAAAAAAACGGTTTTATTTAACACCTCATCTTCAGTATCCATTCTTTTTGGTCCCGCACACTTCTGAAGACCGCCCTCTGTTCACAGCTTCCATATATCAACAGTAATAATAGCGTTAAAAGCGTCATGTTTGGAAAGACTGTTCGGATCGCAAGAATAAATGAGATCATCTGCTTTAATAACTGTCGGTCAATTGCGATTAACACAATCTCTGGTCCTGTCGTGATGACGTTGATGGACAATTAGATTGGCAATTTTATTTTTTGCCCCGCCCCAGATTCACTTCCTCGCCAATAAAAAAAGGTGCAAAACTATCACATATAAAACTCAGAAAGAACCTTTGTCCCCACCC
>NC_136486.1:100088292-100158292 GCF_053919585.1 Euprymna scolopes | reverse complement strand
GAAAAAAGACGAGAATAAGACAGACTCGCCTTCAAAACTAATTCATCTACGAAGCAAGAGATAAAATGATACAGCGATAGTTGATGTGCCGTAAAACCCACCGAACATGGCCTCTTTCTTTACTGGTCTTCAACATAAATCGAAACTGGACATTTACAATCTTCTATAATTCATTAGACCCGCACGTTCCTTTCAATGAAAGCCTGGCTCTCTCACATAAAAAAAAATACTATTTGAACGCGGCCGTTTGACTCATAAAACATTTTACGGTGAAAGAAAAAAAAAACAACAGAGTTCCATTTCGCAGGGATGAATCCAGAATTAGATTTAAAAAGACATTTACCGGGATAACATCGATATATGACCAGAGAATATGAAATGTTGACAAAGGGAAACAATAGAAACGAACGTTGCGCCGTGGAAAGGGGAAAAACAGGGGACAAATCTACGATGGGAAACAGGGGGAGATAAGCAGGTTGACGGTTTGTTATTGGTATTAATCATTTGCAAATTGTCCGCAGTGTCTCCTATTTTACGCCTCATTTGCTTGAGATTGTGACAGAATTGTTATCAACTGCCAGCTCTAACTTGCTTAACGCTGGCTAACAAAATTCACAATCTTTCTGAATATTAAGCAATAGCCGAAGAACTCATAAACATCGAGTGAAAGGTTCTCACCAGTTTTCTATCTATTTCTCTTTTTATCTCTACCCTCCTTTTTTTCTCCCCCCCCCTCTGTTTCTATCTATTTTTTTTTACACAGTGATCACCACTTATCAAGGCCCGGAAGCCACTCAGGGATAAGGGTTATTGCAAGTACATTACGTTAGTGTGGAGATTTGATGAAGTGTTTAATTAAGGGGGCGGTTCATTAGGAATTTGTTAACATTGGACTTGAAGACATCCAAGTTGTAGTCCGGAGGGAAGCAGGCAGACGGAACAGAGTTCCACAGGCGTGCAGAAGCTTTGTTCATGGAATCCACGTTTTTATTTAGGCACAGATATAGAGTGGGGAAAATTTTTCACAGTGGATTCAGCTAGACGGGCGTTTTTCGTGAAAGATATCTACGTCTATCTTTATAGAAATGATGATCACCGAACGTCTCACGCTCTCGTACATTTATTTTCATAGAAATCGAAGAAATCGCCCCTTAAACAGCTACACGTGCCTCCCTGCAGTAACATAGTCCACAATACATTGTAGTCTACATTGCACTGTAGAGAACCTATTGTTGAGTTTATCAAATTATTTTCATATAACGGCTTCAATTAAAAGTTAAAATGCAAAAGACATGTATCGTGCTTCAATAGTTCTAAATAGAAACATTCGTTTCAAACGCGCCTCTGTCATATTAAAGAAGCCACTGTTAATTTTATATGCTTGGTCCTACTGCTTGTGCGGTAATAATGGTTTGATTTGATGTTAAAAATTAAAAAGTCAAATACCATGTTGCAAATTTCCTTTAAGCAGAAACATTAATTTCGATAATACGATGGTGTTTGAATATATGGTTAAGTGGCAGTTTTAGTCATTTAGCTTTAAAGCTTCACCGCTCACTCATTTTTCGACCAAATTTCATTTGATTAGGTGCACGCTCGTTTGTAGACTAATAGGATTTCTTTTTTAATGTTCTTACTTTTTATGTTTTTTAATTTAAATATGTATACACTTCACAAAACATTACAAATGGAAGTCAAGCAAAAACATTAGTATTTTCCACTGAATTAAAAATATATGAAATTTGTATTAATATACAAATAATTATTACAGGTAAAACAAAACAAAAAACATGTATATAAGTTTATAATACTTATAATAATCATCATAAAATATAAATTTACAAATGATTATAGCAATGATATTTTAACCAGAACAAGAATATAGAAAAATATCCAATATGAAAAATAACAGCAAATACAAAAATAGCAAATGTGGTAACAGAAGTCATAAAAAATTTGTATGGAAAGGTCTTCATGTGAATAATCACAGTAACACAGCAAATAGAAACAGAACAAAGAAAAAATATTAGACTCATATACAACTTTTAAATGTAAATCAATTTGAAGCCTCTTTATGAGTTTGCTACGAAAATCTATTATCAACTTACAAAAACTTGAAGCAGTTATAAACAACTAAAAGAGGCTTGCCATTTTTCTGTTGTTCTTGGACTTCGGGCCGGGATCAAAGTGTAGTATCTGTTCCGGCAGATACTGCAAGCTATGACTAGCTATGACTAGCAAAGACCAGATGTGGGGGCAACCCCACATGCCTGACCTTTAACCAGCTCCCATTTCCCACCTCGCGGGAGCTGGTCCCCTTTTCCCCTTCCCCCTCCCTTCACTCCTCACATTAAAAATCGGCCTTGTGCCTAATTTGCTCGGTGGGGGAGCAAATAAATACCATCTGTTCCGGCAGATACTGCAAGCAAAGACCAGATGTGGGGGAAACCCCACATACCTGACCATTAACCAGCTCCCATTTCCCACCTCTCGGGAGCTGGTCCCCTTTTTCCCTTCCCCCTCCCTTCACTCCTCACATTAAAAATCGGCCTTGTGCCTAATTTGCTCGGTGGGGGAGCAAATAAATACCATCTGTTCCGGCAGATACTGCAAGCAAAGACCATCAATGTAGGGGCAACCCTTCATACCAATTGTCACTATCCAGCTCCCCTACTCCCCGGGGAATTGGTCTCCATTTCCCCTTCACTCCTCACATTAAAAATCGGTCTTGTGCCTAATTTGCTCGGTTGGGGAGCAAATAAACACCCTGTTGTTCTTGGCCTTCGGGCCGGGATCAAAGTGTAGTATCTGCCGAAACAGATACTGCAAGCAAAGACCATATGTGGGGGCAACCCCACATATAAGACCTTGGTCAATGTAGGGGCAACCCTTTATACCAATTGTCACTATCCAGCTCCTCTACTCCCCGGGGAGTTGGTTCCCATTTCCCCTTCACTCCTCATATAAAAAATCGGCCTTGTGCCTAATTTACTCGGTGGGGGAGCAAATAAATACCTTGGCCTTCGAGCCGGGATCAAAGTGTAGTTAATGTTCTGCAGATGCTGCACAAGATAATTTGTACCAGTCAATGGAGAGGAAACCCTGTATACTGGGGCAACTATTATTTTTGGTAACCAGAGTGCCCCCTTTTTGCCTACTTTTAGGGGAGCTGGTTTTTACTCCACATTAAAAATGGCCTTGTGCTTAATTTGCTTTGATGGGGAAGCAAATAAATACAATAAAGAACTTTAAGATCAGTTAATAGAATTTATACATATATTATTTACTTGGAATTCATTATTGAGATGAGTATTATTTATTCATTTATTTATTGCGGACTATTATCCTCATCTTTTTTTAGTTGTTGTCATACAACGTTTTGGCCAACTATTCTTCTGGCCTTCGTCAGGTTGTAACCGCGACGGGATAGGAACTTCGAAGGGAGCCATAGCGCAGTGGATAGAGACGTTGAATCTCTCTACAATTCTAGGTGAGAATTGTCTGAGGATAACGGTTTCAATCCTACCCAAAGCCGGCCAGAGTCTTACTTGGCCAAAACGTGTTGAGACGACAACAACTATAGATGGCAGTAATTGCTGAGAATTCAGTCAGGAGATTCGAAGTTCCTATCCCGTCGCGGTTAACACCTGACGAAGGCCAGAGGAATAGTTGGCCGAAACGTCGCGAGACAACAACTAAAGAAGATGACTATAATAGTCCGCAATAAATAAATTAATAGAATTCATACACTTTGACTCGTTGAATAAATATACGAAGGTATTCCAAAAAAGTAATGCCTCCTATCTTTTACTCGAAATGTTGAAGAGCTACGGAGATGAAACGAACGACCTTATGTGTTTCAGAATTTATTTTCTATATAGTCACTTCCAGTGTCAGTGCACCTTTGTCATGACTTAAATGATGCATTACTGCTTCTGACGAACGTTCATGACAAGAGTTGCTTTCTTAGAGTCTCACATCGTCAAGAGCTGAAACAGAGAGATAAAACTGTCAGGCCATACGTTCAGTCATCGTAGCATTAAAATTTACAGTCTCCTCTGGTTCATTCGGGTGGAATAAAAAATAGGAGGCATTATTTTTGGAACACTCCTCATATATATATATATATATATATATATATATATATATATATATATATATATATATATTCAGAATGTGAGAGATTATATAATTATTTCCACAGTAAAGAACCATCGCAGCCTACCAGAGCCATGACAGCCAACAACCCGGAAGTCCAATACTCGAGTTTCGCCCTCATTTGGGCTCATAAATTAGACATATCACAACCTGGGATTCGAAACCCGAAGTAGGTCCATTCCACAGTCCGGTTTGCTTAATCTGTGTTAGTTAATAGAATTTCTTGTTTGCTGAGTTGGCAGAGCGCTTTCCACATAAAATAGGCTCGTGTTTTTAATCCTATGTCTTACTGATGAGTCCAAATAAGGGTAAAACTTGAGTCTTGGACTCCTGGTCTGCTGGCTGCCATTGCTCTTGTAGGCTGCGACGCTTTTTGCCATGAAGTAGAACATAAAAAAATGACAATGTTCTCGCACCAACCTAATACATTCATTATTATTATTATTATTATTATTATTATTATTATTATTATTATTATCATTATCATTATTATTATTATTATTATTAAATAGATAATGGCCTAAATTTAAGATTGGTTGATAAAGCAGCCGCTGCCAACTGAGCTGTTAATGGTGTATGTTGTTTTAAAACGAAATACGTCTCCAGATTTTAGCAACTGCATTAATGTTTTATGACGTCATTGTTTTGTCAATTACTATTCATTTTTCATGATGCCATGTATTTGCAAGTAAATATATGAGCTTACATTTTTTTATGGAAATCGCTCCAAACAATGCATGAAGTCACTTGATGTAAAGAGCTATTAAAAAATATTTCAAGCTCAAAAATTATCCAACGGTAAGTATTAGACAGATAAATTACTACCCAGAAAGCAGCAATTTTTCCTTGTTTGTCATAAACATCACTCATAAAATGAGAGAAATTAAGAACAAATAAAGAGATAGGTACGAAGATGTTGAAAGTAAACCCGAGGGTTTTTTTATTCTCATTATTGGAACATATACTACACTTTGCTCTGAGTCAACAGATCAAAATTTAGGTAGCCTTTGTCTGTGAGTTGTACTTATGTTTGAAATATAATTTCCATTGCTTATTGCGCCATCTGAACCAATGCATACGAAAAACGTCTTTTCGTTTTGTTTTTTTGTTTTTAATTTTCTTCCTCTGAAGATTGTAACGCTGGGCAAGGGGAAGCCAAACAAGCTGACAACATTGCCCTGTTTTTTATTGAAACCAACCGAGATCTCTTTTTAGTATACTAATTGTTCAATGCAATTGTCTGAATCTCTTTTGCACTTGGTTCACCAGGAATATTAGTTAGGTAGGACTTCAGGTTCTTCTTCATAAGCCATGTGGCACCTATAATAACTGGTATGATTGATATCTCTCTAAGATTCCAGTTTCTTTTCATATCATACATGAGACCTTGGTATTTGGTCTGTTTCTCTCTTTCAGCTCTGTTAAGACCGCCATCATTAGGAACACTCACTTCAATCAAGGTTGCAACTCTCTCTAACTTATTCCATATAGCTATGTCAGGTTTCACAGCAGCATCTTCAAGGTAGGTGGCTGTAAGGATTACATGATCGTAATGCATGGTATATAAGTCATTTCCAACTGTTCTTTCAGGTAGATGTTCCCAGGATTTGCTGCTACACTGGATGTTTAATTTTTACAGATGGTCCAGTGGATGTACTTACATACTCCATCATGTCTCGCTGTGTAGTAGCCACCCCTAACAGAACTTTGCAACTTGATACTAGATGACTCACACTTTCCAATTCCGTGTGGCAGAATCCACATTTGTTGTCATTAGTGAGACCTGTCATCTTCTCAAATGCATTGGTCATCAATCCCTGGTCTTGAGCAGCTATTATAACCCTTTCTTGATCGTGGTGGAGGGATCCCCTTTTGAACCAGTCCAAGGAACCTTCTTTGTCTATGTATTCCTGGGAGAGTTCCCCTCTGATTGGATACTCTGGTGTTAAACGAAGTGCGAGTCCTATATTTATTAGCTAATCTATTATTATACTAAATTTGTGTCAAGTAATCAGGCGTCGTCTTGTATTGTAAAATAAGTCATATGAGTCCGTCGAAAAATATCAGTCGCAGAGAAGGATAGCTGGCTTGCGAAGAGATTAGCAGCAGCACGGGTATTTTTTTTTTTTTTTTTTTTTTACACAGGAATCACTACTTATCAAGACACGGAGGTCACTCGAGGATAAGGGTTAATGGGTATATATTAGTCAATGTGATTATAGCGTATTAATCATAAGTAGTGGGAATTTTGTAAATTGGATTACTTAGGGGGACAGTTCATCAAGAACTTGTTTACGTTGGACTTGAAGACAATCAGATTGTAGTCAGCTGGAGAGCAAGCGATCGGAAGAGAGTTCAACAGGCGTGCAGTTCTAAAAAAGAAGCTTTGTTCATGGAATCTGCATTAAGGTTTAAAAAGCGCAAATGCAAATTGGGAAATGTGCGCAAGAAGAAAAAAGAAAAAAGGAGAAAAATGCACCACGATGCCGGAAGAAGAAAAGTGCGCGTTGAGGAAAATGAACGTGTAAGGTCGAAGACGGGAATGGGCTAGCTGTGGCGATAATGCGGTCGGTAGAAAGAAAAACGCCACCAGGCTAGATGGACATCTAGCAGCGAGAGACTTCTAAAATGGTATCGAGACGAGAGAGTAACGTTAATTATAACTTTTGTTAAAAAAAGAAAAAATGCCGACCCGGATTTTTATATCTTTTTTTCTTCTTTTGTTTGCTTATTACTGCAACAGCACAGTATATCAACATGCATCACGACGAAAACATACCCTCATTTAACTTTCCACGCGCGACCACGTGTATCTCTTGACTTGGGCATTTAAAAAAAACCGTCGTTGATAAAACGAGACAGGTCTTGTTTATCTTAGTGACATCATGCCACGAGTGATAAGAAAGATAAAAAAACTGTCTATCCTGACGAAGGCGTGATTACATTGAAAAGTTCCATTTATAAAAATATAAATATTTGTTTTTTTAAAATCTGCGTTGAATTGCCTTGCTCAACTTACATTTTTTTTTTAGTAAAAACAACCATAAAGTGAATGACGTGAAAAACAAGCAAAGTAACCACACAAGATACAGATAGTTTACTTTTATATTAAAACCCTTTGGTCTAGAGAAATATGTTGGCAGGCTAGATATCTGTCAATGCTGTTTCTATGCTTTGTCTATAGCTTTAAATTATATATATATATATATATATATATATATATATATATATATATATGACCGACCTGTAACAACGTGGAGAATTTTCTTTTCATCAAATGAACGCACCAGGTTTATCATGGACAAATTAACTTTTGTTGATAACATCAGATAGAAATCGCATCTGCGTGTTGATGAGAAGAAAATTTCTATGAAAACATAAAATCATAGCATTGTCATCCCATTAACGAAACAGCTGTAATGAAGAGATCCAAAGTGAAATAAACAACAGTCATATAAAAGAAAAAATGTAAGTCTATGAATTTCAACATAATCTTCTATATTCTTGTTTTTTCTATTGCAGCAGCGTATAAACGCCTGCGTTGTATTCAAATTCTGTTACTTAAGTAATATCGAATTTTGCGCCCTTGCACTCAAATGGCAGCATTAAGTCGCCCTTTTTAATGGGACCGATTATATATATATATATACATGCGTTTGCGTGTGTGCTTGTGTGTGTGTGTGTGTACGTGTGTGTGTGCGTGTCAATGTTTGTGTGTGTCTGTTGGTGTGGGTGTCTCTGCGTGCATCTTAGAAGAGATGCACTTTAAAAACATTGGGAAAAACATAAAGACATACTGAGGTTTATAAATTTATATATATATATATATATAGAGAGAGAGAGAGAGAGAGAGAGAGACAGATAGAGAGAGGGAGAGACAGACACACAAACGATGAAAGAAATAGATATACAGATAGGTAGTAGATAAATATATCCATATATAGAGAAGGAAGGAAAAGAGAGAAAGTGTACGTGAGAAAGGCATAAGACCCACTGCAGGTCTCATTGTACATTCGTTTATCTGGGTTTATGAACGCACGTGTCTAAGGTCATCGTGAATACTGACCGAGACGTATAAACGTAAGGGTATTGGGTGTTAGCCGAAGAGCATTACCGGTACATAAGCACACAACTCGCCTTTGAATTCGCCTGCTGCAATGATTTTCTTTTCAGATTGTTTGGTCGACACACGAGGGAGCGTTTGACTTACAAGAGTCGCTTTGTTTTGTTTGCTATGTCTTTGACGATATAAACAAAGTAAGAGTAATTCTGAAGGCGACACACGAGCGGTTGCCAAGCGAGACGAGCTTCAATGTATATTCTTTTACAGTCATTATATACATACACGCGCGTGCGCGTGTGCGTGTGCGTGTGCGCGCGTGTGTGTGTGTGCGTGTGTGTGTATGTGTGTGTGATGTTGTGGCAGTAGAAGGTACAACTGCAGGTGTGGGTGGTAAATATAAAGAGAGAAACCATTGAATGTGAGTACTGACCATTCGTCACCCCGAATGACGAATGCAAATAAAAGGTCATAAAAAGCGGCATATCAACCGTTATGTTATCTTTAGGTTGCTTAATACCGAAACGTATCATCGTCATTATTAACTTAAGATGCCATAATAAATCTTGCCCTAAATATATGGTAACCCCTTATTATCACTAGTAATATACCTTGTTTTTAGAATAAATTAAAACACACACACACACTCTCTCATATATATATATATATATATATATATATATATATATATATATATATATATATATATATATACTAGCAAGTGACCCGGCATTGCCGGGTCGTAAAAAACACTTCAAAATGATATTTGATTAATGCATATTTCGTGTTTATTACTATATTAGCGAGGGGTACCCGGCGTTGCTCGGGTGTTTTTAGGTGTGTGTGAAAAAAAAACAGGTGCCCGTGAAAAAAAACGACGCGCAGTTGGAAAATAGTAAAGTGTGAAAAAAAAACAGGTGCGCGTTTTTGATTGACGTGACGGCGATAGGTATTCAGCAGTTAGCATTTTGTGCAGGACAGTTTTTAATGAGGTCAATAAATCGGTTTGTTTGTTTTTAAATACCCGCCCCCGTCTGATATGACGAAGTCGACATTGACCAAACGTTCACCGGCTCTGGGCCTGTGATTAAAGTCGAGTTTCGCTTTTTTTTTTATACCAAAAACCGAATGTAACGCGTGCCGATGCGGGAAATGTGGAATAATTAACGTTTGAAAGTCAATAAAATTAAATAGACAGACGAGCTTCGTGGTTAAGTGTGAGATATTACAATTTATGGGTGATATAAAAAGTTTTAAGAAGTTGTGAAGCGAGCGAGCGCTTCTCTGAAAGAAGCCTTTTGTGGACATCGAGGAAAAGCGTACATACATACATACATACGTACATACGTACATACATACATTTTCGCTTTTATATATATATAGATTATATTGGACTCAATATATAGTAATGATTTAAAAAGTTTTAAAAGAAATGACTCGTGAGCCACCACTGAGAATCGAAACCAAAACGTTTAGATTATGAATTATTTTTCCTTTTGACGGTAATGCTTGAGCTATGAAGACACGTTTGCTGCAGAGATGAAAATTAAAACATGAACCAATAGCTATTACGTTTCGCATGCATATTTGTGATGCCGTCGTTCGACTTTCACTTGCCAAATTCCATTTTTCTTTTTAATTTTCACACTATTAATTTTCACACTATATATTAAGTTTCACGTCTGTATACCAAAAACTGACTGAAGAGTTTGGTAGGCAAAAATTTTAAACAAATATATAGACGCATACATAGATATATAGAGAAATGTCTACTATAACTTTTTACGCAAATATTACGCAAATATAAATCATGTAGAATATCTGCATGAATATAATTACACGTAATCTATATAATTATAAACTCAAATGACCTTGTAACGGGCGTTGTAACCCAACATTCGGTTTCCGACTTCCAGTTGCGCATGCGTACATAAACATAACCCCATAACAGCGTAAACAAATAAGCACAAATCGCTACTTTTACAGAATTTTTTCGCGTTTATATTATCCAAATAAACAATTGCTAATACTTTCTGCATTTTTTACACCGTTCATTTCCGTATTACGTTTAAGTTATTTTAACGCAATTTTCTTAAAAATAAATCTACTTTAACCCGTTGACAGCCATATGTAAAAAAGTATTTCTCACATTTCCAATTTCCTCCCGGCAGAAGCAAAAGAATCCACAATACAAAAGCCATACCTTTTTAAACTTAAAATTTATTCAAATGTAACAGTAATGAAAGTTTATTGGTTCAGGTTAGTCCATTTGCAAAACGGTGACCAGTTTTGCCTCCATACGCATGGAACCAGTAGTATGAATTCCTATTTTCGGACTGTTAGTTCTTTGTTCCTCGAAAGCATCCATGTATTTATGGTGAATGTTGTCACAGGCATAATGTAAGCCGCTTCGAACTCGAGCTGAATTGAGATAAATCCAATATTTGGTAAATAAAACAAGAAGAAATGTTCTTGAATGTCATCCTTTAATTAGGATAGTTTCAGCAATAGAAAATTGCCTCTGCTTGCAGAGATGAGGTCCTTTGGTCACCAACAGTTCGGTGATACAACATAAAGGAATTGTCTTAGCTCCCTACACGAGGGAGATGCTTGTTTTGAGTCCATCCTTTTACCGAGTTCTGCGTGGACTGAAAAATAAAACATGAAACAAAAAGCGCGCCAAACAAGTCACCTGACACATTCAAAATTAACCAATGACGGCCGATCACCATAACTGCGTGGGTGGCCAAACAAAACAAGAAAGATGGCGACTGTATATGGAATTTCTCACACATAAGAGCATTTTATAACGGCGATTTAGCCACCGCCTTCCTTTTTTTAATATTTATTTTCCATTTTTAATGCACCTTTCTTAAAAAACATTCATATATTTTCTTCTACATTACCAACATAAATAAATAAACCCGAAAATATGTTTTTTTTATTTGCGTTACAAATAAATAATCAACACGACAATAAAACGTATTGTTTTACTGTGTACGTTCTCAGTATCCCAATTGTTTTTTTTTTTCGCGTTTAAATTAAAAGATATATCAAAATTTGAATTTAACTTTAAGTATTATGGTATCTGTTCAGTGCGCATTTACCTATAAGTATGGCAAACCACTTATAATTCAATGGCTGTAAGTTTTTTTTTCGAAAATAAACAATTATAAACAGAACGACTCATAGAAATCTATCTATATTCTTTTTTTTATTTTAATATACTTTCATAGAAATGTTTCTGTTATTTCACAAAACTATTTTCCTTACGTCACAAATGTCACGCTCATGCATTAATTCCATAGCTAATATAACATACTGACCCAACAGGTCACAGGTCCCGTATGAAAATCGAAACCCCCTAATAAGAAATTAATTAAAATTCATATTTAAAAGAAAATGGAATTTAGCTAGATCTATTACAGATAAATGCAATTCCACGACACATATATAAAAATGTTGCATTTTCTTTGGGTTTGCCATTTTTCTTTCTTGGCCTTCGGCTTGTTTAGTTCTAGAGTTACAAGGATAACAAACAACCCCCTTTCCCCAATTTTGAGTTGGCCTTGTGCCTAAATTTTCTGTTTATGTTGAACTTACACTGTATTTTTGGCCTGAATAAAAAGATTTAATACATCAAAGTGTAGTATCTGTTCTGACGCTTCACTTAAATTAATTGGTCATTGGTCAATGTAGGGGAAACCCTTTATACTGAGACAATTACTATGTTTTGTGATATTGCCAGAGAGCCCCCTTTTTGCCCTTTTTTATGGGAGCTGCCCCCCCCCCTCATTAAAAACGACCTTGTGTCACATTTGCTTTCGGGGGGAAGCAAATAAATACTTAAGTAGAAAAAATAAAAGCGACTGAAAAATCAGGTTCTAAATTTATGTTCTTTTCTTCATTATCAAGTTATTGATGATGGAAGATTAATTATAGAAACCGTTTCTCTGTTTTATGGTGTCAGAATTTCCTATAATATAAATCTCACCTCTCTGTTTAAATGTATGTATGTATGTATGTATGTATGTCTCGCGAAAACTTTTGATAGAGGTAACGGATTGTCACGAGATCGGCATCATTTTGAAGCCGAACCCTTCCGACAACAAATATAAAAAAATTGGTCAAAAACATTAATTCCTTCACCCTCAACTAGGCACTTTTCTACAGGATGGGGTCCCTTTTTTTCGCCGATATTTTCGAAAGTCAGCGCCTCTTTTCGATTGTCTAGCCTTAATTCCAGTTTGGCCATGACCGAAACAGCTAATACGTCACATTTTTTTTTTTCACTTTCTTTTCCTCCCTCGCGGTATAGGTTCGAGCCCATCTGCCTACTATCACCTTTTTTTACACTCACGATGTTCCTTTTTTATTTATTTATTTATTTATTTATTTATTTATTTTTTGCTCACCCAATACCCTGACACTCACCTCTACTTCTTTTCCGCCTTCGCGTCACGGGTTCGAGCCTACCTGCCTACTTTAACTTTTTTTTTTTGCTCAACACACACCTACAAACATCCGGGCAACGCCGGGACCCAGGATAATCTAGAATAAGTATCGAGTCCAGGTGTCTTCGTCAGTCTTTTCTATTAGCAAATTTATTTATTTTAGCTTTTGTGAAAAAAAGAGTGATTTTGTTGTAAGATGTGAGAGAAAGTGCATTTAGGGGATGGCCATTTCCTTTATTTTTCTCTTCAAAACCCTCACATCCAATGCCGGCATATACACTATACTCTGTAAGGACTGCCGTCAAATTGACATAGGAGAACGCAACGTGAATTAAGAAAAAACTTCGAACACGAGAGATTTGTCAATAAATAACTTGAAAAGGGTTGATATGCCATAAAACAAAGCAACCAAACCAAATACCATGCATGAATATTTGAAGATATAAAGAACTTGAAGTATAAAAACCATGACCTAAATATTTCAATTTGACATTAAATAATTCGAAAATGGTTGATAAGTCGTAAAATGAAATAACACGATATGCGAACTAACTGTCTAACATGTTATTTAAAAAACATAAAATATAACCTACATTAATTTAATGATTTTCACACCCCCACCCCCACCCCCACCCCCCAAAAAAAGCGAGAATAGCTGAAATAACGGACTTTCATGCCTAATTTAGACAAAAGTATAAATTCAAGAAAAATAACGAGAATAGTCGTCGGGGTCGATAAAAATAATAACAATCAAACAAATAAAAATGTGTGCTTAATTTCTCGGCCAGCACCGGACTGTTAGCACAATTCGTCTTCCTCTCAATAATAGCAGGTTTTTTTATTAGGTACTTTTTTTTACGTTTGTTTTCATTTTTCACTTTTTTTCCCCCCTGTCTTCGTTTCTTTTCGGTACCTCTTCTTTCTTTTTTTCCTCCCCTCCGTTTAGGTCAACAACTGCAATTATCCGGGCTTTCAAGTTACATTCGATTTATTTACTTATCCTCTGTGACTTGTTGTAAACCAGTTGTGGCGCGACACAGGTGACAACGAGGTAGGCAGAACACAAAGGAAGCACGAGCGAGCGGGTCAATTGGAGTCGACAGGTGACAGAGAGATAGAGATAGAAAAAGAGAGGGTGGAACTTGTTGATAAATGTAAATTGTCTGATTCCAAGCGGGGTGTGGACTGCCGGCCTTACCCTGGCAGGCGGTCTTGAAGGTAAATACCAGTCTCTTTTTACAGTAGCTCGGTCAAAGACAAACTATCAAACTATATTTTCTACCGAACAAAGAATAAATTTATTAAAAAAAATTGCCAATAGCACACCTGCCGTAAAGCGATTTAGTTAATCACGCAAAAAATTAGTAATGATTTTGTGGATTCAAACAATTATACAAACATTCTTCGACTTATTGACTTTTACGGCAAATCAACCCTTTTGGGTTATTTAATGCTGTAGCTTACACTTAACTTAAACGTGCAACCTGTAAAACGTAAATTGGTTTGTCCTGACAAAGTGTGATCAGCACCCCAATTGTAAAAGATTGGCACATCCCTTTTTAATAAAGGGGTTAATCCTTATGTAGTTTGATGGCTATTTAGGCGAGGTTTATGCGCCATTAAGTTTCCCCAGAGTGTTAATTATCTGAGCCGGGGGAAATCGTCCTGCTGAAATATATTTCAGTTTCCGAAAAAACAATTACTAACTCGAAAGTCGGCAGAGCTTGGTCTCGCATGGCACACTGAGAACGAAATCGAATTTCTAATTGCAACTCTTCTCTATTGTAGTAAAACCAGAATGAGGGAAGGAGAGAGGGAGAGAGATAAAGAAGGAGACAGAGAGAGAAAGAGAGAGAGATAAATACATATTAAAAAGGAAGATACAGAGAAAGCTACCGTAACTAACAGTATTCTCAATTGAATATATCTAGCCTTTAACTTGGTAACTGACAACCGAAGTTGTTGATATTTAAAGCTGTCGTCGCAAGAGTGCCCGGCAACACACGTCATTATAACAAGGCCGATAGCCATTAGTCACGTGCTCTCGTGTAATGAATGAATGCGTGAATGTACGATTGACCTGGAATTCTTAAAGATAAACTAAAATGACCGAAAAATGGGCTGAAATTACTTAAATAAATAAAAAGTAAATGACTTAGAATGACTTTAATGAACTTAAGGATGAATTGAATGACCTTAAGAATGACTTGAATGCTTAAACAATAACTGGAATCCTTAAAAAACAACTTGAATGATCTTTAGACTGACTTGAATGGCTTGGAGACTGACTGGTTGTAAAGTGGCGGATCATTTTACATTAAATTAATACAGAAAAGTGAACCTCCACTTGATATCACTAAGTTACAAACATAAGTACAGCATGTAGTAAGAACAGATACTACACTTTGATCTTGGCCAAAAGGCCAAGAAAAAAGGGTATTTATTTGCTCCCTCACCGAGCAAATTAGGCACAAGGACGATTTTTAATGTGAGGAGTGAAGGAAAATGGGGACCAATTCCCGAGAAGTAGGGGAGTTGGATAGTGACAATTGGTATGAAGGGTTGCCCTACATTGACCAAGGTCTCATATGTGGGGTTTCCCCCACATATGGTCTTTGCTTGCAGTATCTACCGGAACAGTTACTACATTTTGATCTTGGCCCAAAAGGCCAAGAAAAAAGCTGTATTTATTTGCTCCCCCACCGAGAAAAGTAGGCACAAGTCCGATTTTTAATGTGAGGAGTGAAGGAAAATGGGGACCAACTCCCCGGGGAGTAGAGGAGCTGGATAGTGACAATTGGTATGAAGGGTTGCCCCTACATTGACCAAGGTCTTATATGTGGGATTGCTCCCACATATGATCTTTGCTTGCAGATACTACACTTTGATCCCGGTCCGAATGCCGAGAAAAAGCTTAAAAATCTAAGAACAGTATCTATTAAAAACATACCTTTGATCTTAACCAAAAAGGCCAAGCACAAAAGTGTTACGGACAGACCGACAGACCGACCGACCGACCGACGGAGTGACTTATAGAGTCGCTTTCACGCGAGTAAAAATCCCGACTTGAAGTGTGCTGGCGCAATGTTTTAATTCAATTTTAATTTTACCTATCTCACCATAAACGTCAGGCAAAAGAGTTTGAAATGTGGAGAGCTCTAGCTCCCTTTTCACACAAGGACGCTTATCATTGTGTCATTGTTTTCTTTTCCTCCGCTAATTTAAGGGGATTCTACTGAATCGAAATATATGCGTATATATATATATATATATATATATATATATATATATATATATATATATATATTGTTTAAAAAGTTAATATAGGGCTAAAAACCCCGTTTTAAGAATTTTTTAACAAGATCGCGATTAAGGTCTGCCCATTACACGTATCCTTTCTGTCGGACATGTATTGTTTTACTTATATTTATGTATGTGTTCATCATCATCATCATCATCGTCATAAACATCAAAGAGACCAAGCGTCCTTGAAACGGTATTTTTCCTATATGAACTATTTTATGTATTAATTTATTTAAATTGATTTGAACATGAATTAATTAAATTGATTTAATTGGACCCATCATTACCGTCGTCGTGATCACTGGGGATATCTTCCGTTTTGGTCGCTCCTTCGTTTTGGGATTTGTACAGACCCCGCACCTCATGACCACCTATTTTACCTGTCGTGTGTATTAGGTTTGTTTTTATTTATTTATTGGTGGGACTCTGATGAACAGTGTGTGTCTGGCGCTGAATAACTGGACCACCACTGCCTCGTGGGCCAAGGTTCTTTAATTAAAAACTAAGGGTGAGGTAACTTCCACAGAAGTTTAGGCCCTATCAGCTGCGACATGCATGACCCACTGGCATGTGGAATACACTCTGGTGCCCTACAACCTAAGTCCTAGACATGGACCGAATAGCGTTGGGGTGGAGAGGGCTCCCATAAGCCGTGGTGAAGGTAACCCTTCTAGGAGAAGCAAATCTCTGATTTAAAAATCCATAAAGCGGAAGACCAGTACCCGCATTAAGCTGGTCTGCAGTTTGACTTGTTGCTGGCTATCTTGCTCTTGCTTGTTGCTGGATCTCATATTTGAACCGAGCTGTCATACAAAGCTAAAAAATCTGCAATAACATTTTTGTACAGATACTCTCAGAAATTTGTCTGCAGAAAAAAGGCATTACAAGCTGGAAGCATGTAATAACTGATCTACCATCTTTATATGTATATAGGTATGTATGTGTGTATATATGTCTGTATGTATATGTTTACGCGTATATGTGTATGTATATTTTTATATGTATATGTACGTATATATGTATGTATATGTGTGTATACGTATGTGTGTATACGTATGTGTGTATGTATATATGTGTCAGGTCATCTCATATGCTACTGGTACAATGTAACCCAGTACTACCTGCCTCATAGTCGCGTCACCGGCGACTAAACTGGTTCCCTCATTAGACTTGTTTAGTGAGGAGGGCGGCTAGTCTCCCTGAAGGATTAAATACCAGACCTTTCAAAGGGCGAATGAACACTTTTTCGGGGTCAACGGCAAACTAGCACCGTGTGTGTTTGTGTGTATGTATGTGTGCTGGGGTGGAGAGGGCTCCCGTAAGCCGTGGTGAAGGCAACCTCTCTAGGTGAAGCAAATCTCTGATTAAAAAAAACATAAAACGGGAGACCAGTACCCGCATTAAGCTGGTCTGCAGTTTAATTTGTTGCTGGTTATCTTGTTCTCGCTTGTTGCTGGATGTCACAAAGCCAAGACTGTAACATCATCTTTGTATAGATACTCCCTCGGGCATTTGGGCTCATGGACTTTAAGTGTCCGAGGGAGTGACACTCGTCTGGCAAGACGTTGCAATCGTCATCATATGTATATGTGTATATATGTGTGTATGTATGTATGTGCGTATGTAGTATGTATGTATGCGTATATGTATATGTGTATGTATATATGTGTGTATGTATATATATATGTATGGATATATGTGTGTATGTGTGTATATGTATCTATGTATGTATCTGTGTATGTATATATATATATATATGTATGTATATGACCGTCTTCAGTGTCATGTCTGATTGAGGGTGTGCAAGTCGCTGGCAAGACTAAAAATCATCTTCGTACGCATGGACTTTCAGGGACGGAGGGAGTGTCACTTGTCTGACGAGACGTTGCAATCTTCATATATATATATATATATATATATATATATATATATATCGTAATTGATAACCGTTCTTTTTTAAGCATTATTGAATTTTGACATCTAAATATAAAACCATTACAAGGCAGACACTACACACATTATTCTAAAATTTTAGTATAAATATTTTATCGTAAATTCCCCTTTTCTGGTTATTATCATAAGCTCTTATTCAATAGCGGAAAAAAATTTGGTCAATTCTTGATATAAACACTAGCATTCCAGCCCGGCGTTTCTCGGATGTTTGGAGGTGTATGTTGAGCAAAAAAAAAAAAAAAAAAAAAAAACGTCAATTTTTTAAAAATTGACCCCTATTATGACCCTTTTACATTTATTGTTTTGGTCTCAAATCAAGTTATTAAATTATATCCATGTCCAAGGAACTTATATCTAAAATCTCAAGTGTTTAGACCCAAAATTGACGGAGGAGTTTGGTAGAGTTCTCAAAGATCAAATCGTTGAACTTTGATCTTTTGACTGGCAGATTTCTGGCCGAGAACGGATCACAAAGATTTTCCCAAATATCAGTACCCTGTATATCAAATTTCGAATCTGTAGACTTAAAATTGGCAGAGTTATTGCGTAGGGAAATGTACACACACACACACACACACACGTTCACTTTTATAGATATATAGGTAGATAGATTGATGAAATTTTAAATATGAAATATTAAAAACAAATTAGAGGCCATGAAATGCAAATATTTCTTTTTATTTAAATCTTACAATTTAGGCGGTGAGTACCAAACTATGAACGTGTAATATTTAAATATGTACTTATGGTTTTAGTGGGGACTGTGTGGTAGCTCGATCTGTCTAACCTTTTTTCTTAACAACTAAATGACACCACAAGACAAAATGCAATTCTTTTTCCAGCGAAATGGCGCTACATACCACACATCTCACAGATCACTGACACAAGTTCATGATATCTTTACGGAAGATAAAACAATCAGCAAAGGGTTATGGCTACCACGTTCCCCGGCCTTGTCATCATGTGATTTTTATCTTTGAGGGACTTTAAAAGAAAAAGCTTTTGCAAATAATCCTTCACACTCTAGACCAACTAAAGGAGAACATTACCAACGCTATCATGAGAATACACCAGAGAAGATCTACAGGCAGTATCTGCAAACATTTTTAAACGTGCCCAGAAATGCATAGATGTCAACGGGCAGCACTTCCAGCATCTTTTAGAACACTACAGGTAATTTAAAAAATATAAGAATGTTCATCCCCTCTACTACGTTTTAGGGCTACTTTTAGATGGGCCACCCTGTAGCAATAGAATATTCAGATTGAAAATATGTTGTGTTGTTTCCACTATGGCAAGCAGTTACAGTCCTAAATGTCTAAATGTCTATATATCTATAAAAATGAAAGTGTCTGTCTGTCTGTGTGTGTCTGTCTGTGTACATTTCTCTACACAATAACTGTCAAATTTAAGTCTACAGACTGGAAATTTGATATACAGGGTATGGAGATTTGGGAAAATCTTTGTAATCCGTTTTTGGCCAGAAATTTGGCTGTTAAGGGGTCAAAGTTCAACTGCTTGACCTTTGAGAACTCTACCAAACTCCTCCGGCAATTTTGGGTATGAACACTTGAAATTTTAGATATAGGTTCCTTGGATAAGGATCTAGCTTAATAACTTGATTTGAGCCCAAAACAATAAATGTTACGGTGTCATAATAGGAGTCAAAGTTTTTTAAAAAATTTACCTCTACAGTCTCTGCCAAATTACTCAGACAATTTCTGGTCTAAATATTTGAAATTTTACATAAAGTGTATTCAGAGATATGGCCGGCTTTTTAATAGGTTTGGGTCGATAATTTGAGCTACTAATATATAAATGTGTGTATGTATGTTTGCCTAAAACTTTCGATAGAGGAGGCGGATATTCACCAGATCAGTATCGTTTTAAAGCTCGACCCTTCAGACGACAACTACCGAAAAATTGGCTAAAAACATTAATTTCTCCACTCTCAACTGAGCACTTTTCTTCAGGGAGGGTCGCTTTTTTCACCGATATTTTTGAAAGTATTCCTCTCTTTTCGATTTTCTAGCCTTAATTTAAATCTACGTCACTTCCGGTTTGGCGGTGATCGTAACAGCAAAGACGTCACGATTTTTCCCGTTCTTTCCCTCCTTCGCGGTACGGGTTCGAGCCTGCCTTCCTACTACCACTTTTTTTTTTTTTGCTCAACACACACCTTCAAACACCCTGGCAATGCCCGCACCCATGCTAGTAAATATATAAAATAATATAGGCCTAAAGTTACAGTCCTAAATGTTCGACACTTTTCTCGTCATGCTGTGTTGATTTTAGTTGTGATGTCACTTTCGTGCCACATCTGGGCAGGAGCTACTAGAAAGGACTTATCCTGCCTTGATAGAGTTCAAAATAGACTTCTTAGACCCGTAGGCGATGCTCTTTTCTCTTCCCTACAACCTCTTTCTCACAGAAGAAATGTTGCGAGTCTGTCTCTGCTTTATCGTTATTTTCATGGCGAGTGCTCGTCTGAGCTTTAATCTATGGTCTCCCATTGCCAAACTTTCACGAGAAAACGCATCTAGCTGAAAACACAGTCAATAATTTCCCCCTGCTCTTTATCTGTGCCTAAACCTAAACGTAGATTCCATGAACAAAGCTTCTTTCTTAGAAGTGCACGTCTGTGGAACTCTCTTCCGTTTGCCTGCTTTCCAGCTGACTACAATATGGTTGTCTTCAAGTCCAACGTAAACAAGTGCTTGATGAGCCGTTCCACTTAAAGTAACAAATTTACCGAATTTCCATTACTAACGATTACTATATTGGCCAATTGACTACTGTACACTCTTTAAATCTTATCCTCGAGTGGTCTCTGGACCTTGATAAGTAGTGATGCCTATACAAAAAAACTAATTATAGTCTAAACTGTTTTAATAATCATTATTTTTAGAATGACCATAGAGATAAAAATATAAAGGGGGTGATAAAGCTTTATGAGTGCAAAGTCAATTCAGAATCACATTTCGCCAATCATGAATTTTGACTCATCTTAATCTGCAGTAATGTAAAGCAGAAACCGCAGCAGACGGTGATAGAATAATCCTCGTTCTAGTTTGTAAAATGTTCGATTTGTTTCTTTTCAGTATCGACTTGAAATATATTATAACCGTTTATTCACTCATACAAAATTGCAAGTAAATATGTAAAAACATATCGTCGTTAAATAATTCTTAGCGTTTTTTTATTTCAAATAAATATATTTATTTCCGTTTATCATTCATTAATTACTGTAAAAATATGAATATTTTTTATTATTAAATATTCATCAAAATATCAACAATAAAATTGCCTGCTGTACCTTCATAAAATTAAATAACAATCAAACAAATATTTGTTTATTTTACAAAATATTGCGTTGTAATTCGGTTTACAAACGTATTTTATACGTATTTTTTTTTAAGTTTAAGGTTATTTTTATACATTTTTAAAACATTTTTTTTCTCTCAGGGTACGCCAATCATTCTATCACTGTTTAGTTCAGCTTATAGTTTACGTTACTGTATATTAGATTGAGTTAAACTTCATGATTTTTACTGATGTGGCGATCATCCAAGTGTCCCTTCATGATTTTTACTGATGTGGCGATCATCCAAGTGTCCCTTCATGATTTTTACTGATGTGGCGATCATCCAAGTGTCCCTTCATGATTTTTACTGATGTGGCGATCATCCAAGTGTCCCTTCATGATTTTTACTGATGTGGCGATCATCCAAGTGTCCCTTCATGATTTTTACTGATGTGGCGATCATCCAAGTGTCCCTTCATACGATATAAAAAATACTATTGGTCTTCTCTAACGTCTAGACAATGTTTGAAGAACGGCTTGTGAATTTTATTAACGGTTTTATCGCTGGCATTTGTATGTATTATTAACCGTATTTGAAATAATTAAAATGCGAATAACGCATATTGAACACATTTTAAAATTTTGGGAATTTGGATGAGTTTGCGCCGAAGAAAGAAATGCTGAAATTTAATATTTTCCCTGTACATGGTTGTTTTTGGTATTTTTTTTTTCTCTTATTTTTGTTAGTTTTTTGTTTACTTTTAATCCTATAAATTGTCCGGGAAAAACCGGGTAACTTTATTTTTTAAGGATCATGGTTAGTTTTAGTTGTTGCTATTTTGGAATAGGCATGCGTGGATTTGCGATTGTGACGTAAGAAATTCCGGATACGAATGGAAAAACTCGAAACAATTCCGTATTTTATCGAGTTTAAGTAAAAATAATATAAATAAATTATATTTCGGCAGACGACAATTTTTCATCTATAATATAAATCTCCTCTGTCTGTTTAAATGTATGTATTTATGCCTAAAACTTTCGACAGAGGCGATGGATTTTCACGAGATCGGTATCGTTTTGAAATTCGATCCTTTGGACGACAAATATCGAAGAATTGGCAAAAAACATTGATGCCTTCACCCACAAGTGGGCACTTTTCTACAGGGAGGAGTCGCTTTTTTCGCCGATATTTCCAAAAGAACGTCCCCTTTTCGATTGACTAGCGTTAATTTAAACCTACGCTGCTTCCGGTTTGGCGATGGGCGCAACAGCAAAGACGTCACGTTTTTTTTTTACACGTTCTTTTCCTCCTTCGCGGTACGGGTTCGAGCCTGCCTGCCTACTGCCACATTTTTTTTTTTGTTCAACACACACCTCTAAACACCCGGGCAACACCGGGCGCGAAGGCTAGTTCAAATATCATAGGTTAAAGCAGCATTTCTTACCTCGGGGTTGAATAAATATTATTACTATGTGCTTTGTCATTTGCTCATCATTGTTTTTTTTTTGTTTGTTTGTTTTTTGTATGTTTTTACTGTCCCTTTCTCCTCTCATTTTTCTTACTAATATAGTCAGGGAAGCAGAATTGTGACTTATACATATGGTGTAAATTTCATTAAAAGCAGATATACATATTTGAAGTTATAGTGGATTTTGTCCACATTGGTGACTTAACGATGGGAGCACATAGACGTTCTGCACATCGAGGGTAACGTAAAGATTCTCAACCATTTCTATTGTTTTCTCTGGATAATTTATATACCTACGATATGTTTCATCAAAAGTTATTTGGAGTGGGTTCGGGTCCTTATAGTTCACTTACGTTAGAAGAGTACTTAGAGATTCGGGACCACTTTCATTTTGTTTTCCAGAAAAAAATATATACGTATAATTTAAACTACATAAAAAGGGATATAATTCCAAGTTTAATTAGGCTTATATCTTCATAGCTCTCTTTAAAATTCAAGAGCATTGTTTTTTTTTACATTTTACATAGCAATAGACGTTTCGTGAATTTGCATTTGAACACTTTTTTTAAAATATATATATATATATATATATATATATATATATAGAGAGAGAGAGAGAGAGAGAGAGAGAGAGAGAGAGAGAGAGAGAGAGAAGTGACGGGAGGATTCCAATATTTTTACCGATTCCGGTACAATTACCGATTCTGTTACTAATTCTCGACTCCGATATAATTACGGATTCCGTTTCCCATTATTTAAAAATTTCTTAATATTTAGTAAAAAAAAAAAAAGAGCTGTTATATTTTATCTAACCATATGGTACCTATTTACAATACCTCCCCACGAGACAGAGTTAAACACCAGGGTCGTTTTTTAACGTGGAGAAAAGGAACAAAAATAAAAAAAAAACTTGTCTCAGTTATGAAAGACTGTTCCTCCACTGAAAGAGAACAAGAAATGGAATTATAGCATCTGAAGAACAGATGGTATTTATTTGCTCCCCCACCGAGCAAATTAGGCACAAGGCCAATTTTTAATGTGAGGAGTGAAGGGAGGGGGAAGGGAAAGGGGGGACCAGCTCCCGAGAGGTGGGAAATGGGAGCTGGTTAAAGGTCAGGCATGTGGGGTTGCCCCCACATCTGGTCTTTGCTAGTCATAGCTAGTCATAACTAGTCATAGCTTGCAGTACCTGCCGGAACAGATGGTATTTATTTGCTCCCCCACTGAGCAAATTAGGCACAAGGCCGTTTTTAATGTGAGGTAAAAACCAGCTCCCCTAAAAGGGGTCACTCTGGTTACCAAAAATAATAATTGTCCCAGTATAGAGGGTTGATATTTATTTGCTGCCCACCTCAGCAAAATGTGGCACAAGGCCGGAAAGTGGGAACCCCGCAGGCTCCCCTAAAGGAGGGGCACTCCTGCAATTTTAAAAATTGCCTGAGTAACCCCGTCGGCATTCCCCGGTCAGGGCGCCTCAGGCAGCAAGCAATAAACTTGCCCCACCGGAAAGCCCGGTGGCAAGGCCTGAGAGGGTGGACCTCCTAGGTATTACCCAGGCGATTGTCCCAGTATAGAGGGTTTCCCCTCCATTGACTGGTACAAATTATATTAAGTGCAGTATCTGCCGGAACAGATACTACACTTTGATCTTGGCCAAAAGTAGCAAAAAATCCATGTAATATCTACATATATTTTCGCAAATTTAAAACTAAACATGTGGCGAACAATCTATAGATTTTAGTTTTACTCGTAGTTAAAAATCAATATTTATCAATTTATCTTTTTAGCATCACCAATAATAAATTAAGTTTCAAACAAGATTAGACAAAAAATAAATCAAAAGAATGGTTTCTGGCATCGGAAAATTGGCAGTAATATTTACAATTCCGATTTCGACGCTAAAAAATGTTCCGGTTTGTCCTAACATTAATATCTATTATAATAAAATCATATTACTGTTTGTTCCTTTGTTTGTTTGTTTGTTTGCTCACATACATCATATATGTGTTATAGCAGATAGCCTCACATATGATGTACATATATATATATATATATATATATATATATATATATATATATATATATATATATATATATATACTATAATGAATATAATACATTATTATAATAAATATCATTACGTTATAAATATGACACCGAAACAGATGACATCATATATGATGACATCATAGCAGATGCGACAAATATGGTGATGTCATATATTACGTCATCTCGGATGTCATATACAACTGGAAAATCATAGCAGATGCGACAAATATGGTGATGTCATATATTACGTCATCATATACAACAGCTCCCAACTGGAAAAGCCGGGTATATACAGCTGGTGTGTGCATGTGCAAACACAAACACACACACAAATATATACATGTATATATGTATATATATATATATATGTATGCATATATATATATGCATTTTTATATTTGTTTTACATAAGCATCTATGCTACACATAATGCATTAAAAATTATTATAGCTGTAATAATAGCAATAGTAATAATAATACTAATTTTCATTACTTACTCACTAAAAATAGTTACACGGGCCACCACCCAAAGATTTCTCCTTGAGAACAACTTGTGGTGTTCTCTGGAGTCTGAGTGACAACAAGTCTCCTTAGATTTTCTAGTATTCTCCACCTTATTCGATAACCATTGCAAAAGAATTTGCGCTATCGCAACATACGCTTACCATTGATTTCTCATTGATAGCGACCTGAGATTTTGGGTGGCAATAAGCCTTCCCAAGGTCCCGGCCTTCTTTACACTCATCCAGCGGAGGTCTGGATGGTGCTTTCTCTCCTCGGTCTTTCCATCTTCCTTTAGTCTCTTCACTTATTTGGTGCGGTACCAGTTTCTTCTGGTGACATGTACACACAAAAATGAGGCCCGGAACACAGAGCTGCATGAGGATGGAAGTGCATTACAATTATACCGTTTCAGTTTTTTTTTAATTCAATGTGATGTTTCTTTGTGTTTTACATCTGTAGCAGTTTCTTTATGTCCAGTTTATGTCTGTAGTTTAGTTTGCACATTTAAGGGTTTTCTTAATATTTCTGCAGTTTTCATTATTTTTATCCGTTATATCTTCTCGGTCATCCCTCTGATTCCAATCTCTTTTTTCTTTTCCTTTTCCAAGGTTTTCTGGTATTGTTTCTAGTGCTCCTATTATTAGTGGTGTGAGCCTGACTTTTTTCATTTTCCAGATCTCTTGGAACTCTCTGGCCAGTTCCGTGTATTTGCTCCGCTTCCTTGATCTTCACTCTGTGGTCTACTGAAACGGCAAAATCTACAATCTGATAGGACTTTTTCTACTTGTTAACTATTACCACATCCGGTCTTCTTGCTTGGATGGGTTTATTCGTTTGTATATCCTTGTCTCATAGGATCTTGTTACTTTCAATTAGTCTTGATTCGTTTTTATCACCCATAAACTAAAATTTTAATCTTTAATCTAAAATCACTTTCACTGGCAAAACCACTAACTTGATCTCTGAGTGTCTACGTGAAGAGTTTCTCTTTGGCCTATTTTTATCTAATTTGAGGCAACCCATATATATCGTCTAAACACCTATCACCTGAATAGCCGCTTGACGCTTGCCATTCTTAATTCTCCCCCCCCCCTGATATAAAAATATATTCAGGTCTTTCTTTATTTGAGTGGGGGTGCCCCTATTTTGTTTTGTTTTGTTTTGTTTTGTTTTGTTTTTGTATTTTTGAGTTTAGTTGTATATAATTCTAAATTTTATAATTTTATCATTATCATTATTATTTTTTCTATATTGTAGCGGTCTGTTTTATGTGTTTCATTTAGTTTAGTTACTGTTGAGATATGGGCGTAGTAACCACTATTCCACAAGATTAGGGTTAATTCCACTATTAAATATACTCGTAACAATAACTGAGAATAAACTTACTTCGATATTCGCTAACATCTGTACCTTCACTTTTGTTGGCGTACGAATATACGTACGCGGCGCTAACACGCATTCTCGGACTTTCTAAACCCTTTTCACTTTGGCCATCTATTCATCCATTTTAAAACCCACGGACTGCTTATTACTTACGGTTACCTAATTGCAACTAAGGTGTCGTCTCATATACCTGCTATCGATTTCTGCAGTCAAAACAGACGACACAACTGATTTCTCTTACACTATTGAACTGGGATGCTATTATTCCCTCTATATGTTAGTAGAAAAAGAATCAATGTTAAGCAACGTTGAGCCTGGCCAATACAAGATGGGTAACCATTTGTAAATATCAGGCGTCATATATGTTCAGGTATACGGGTATATACAATACATCAGGGAGATGACTGCCCCTACATTGCACTGTTTCAGGTAACCCTTGGGAAATGTTTAGCACCTGATACTTTTGAGGGTTACCATAGAATGAGTAGATGGAGTTTTTCAGCTGTCATAAAAGCAATAGATCAAGGAAAGGAAGGCTCTGTTGAAAAACTAAACAGAATAGAGAGAGTACGTCAGTATACTAGAAGGAAACGTTTCGTGCAGGAAAATGTCTAGACGTGGGCACACAACAAATATTGAAAAAAAAAAACTAAAAGGAGTTAAAGAAAAAAAGAAAAGAATTTATGTAACAAATAAACAGTGAAATCAAATATTTACAAGAAAAAAGATGCAAGGGAGATAAATCCAGTTTTTGATTAATCTAGCTTTTACACAGTGTAAATAATAACCGAGTTTGAGAAATAATAATATATTACTTTAGTCAGAATATAAGATCAGAAAATCAATAAATAATAAGGATCCAGTTCTTTGTGCGAGTGTTTTCAATTTTGGGCTGGCAAGGAAAAGTCGAGGATTCTGATATTTCGAATTTTTCCTTCTAAATTAATTGCACAACCAAGGCTTGGAAGTATAGTCTATCCTACTGCATGAATCCGTATATCACTTGTTTATTGAGGTATTAATGAAAGAGATGTAGTAATCCCGACAGAATTCGAACCTGGGGTGCCCAGTCTACAATCCACAACTGTAGCTAATACGCACGGTACACCCACACGAGTGTCCATTATTTTATATTTTACTCTACTAGCTGAATATCGTTTAATATGATATGTTAAGATTGGAGTCACATTCGCGACTGATTACAAGTTAAGGGAAAATGTTAAGGTCGCCAGAACCATTAGATAGAATATAGCAGAACAAATAAGGTACTTATGCAGAAAATGATCTGTTTTAACGTGAATGTTATCTCGGTATATTCCGGCAGCTTACGTAAATCGCGAGAATATAGTGAAACACTCGCCAATACAACCGACCACAGTTAATAAATTGGAAGAAATAGTCCCACGACATTGCAGCTTTTCGTAATTAACAGGATGTGTCATTAATTTTGAAAACACTGACCGATTGGAAAAAATTTCCTAGAGATATTTACGAAGAGTCCCCTCTCAGGAATCACCGGCTGATAACCGAAAATCTTAATCATAATTAAAAAATAGTGTACCCCCTCAACTTTAACAGAAACAAAAAACGAGATAGACAAAGAAGATATTTTGTTATAAAAATAATTTTCGCGCCCTCCTCCCTCCCCCTATAAAAAGAAAATCTACTTAAAACAGAAACATTTTTACGAAAAAAAAAATACTTCAAAAAACATGGATATCCCAATTTTTTTCGGTCAATTTTAAAACGTACAATTTGGGAAAAAAAAATGGGAAAAAATCGCTTCATTTTGTAGTCGACAACTCAGCACAAAAAGCTTTTGTCAACAAAGGTGAAGAAATTTAAAGGTACTTGTAACCAATTTTATTTATTTCCATTTTTTATTGAAATTACTATACTATTACTGTTTTCTATCATGATAATTTTGTTTTCTGTTTCTATCTTCTTAAAATTTGATCAGTGCTTTGCATATTCCGACGGTTTATCGAAGCTGCCGAAATATGCCGACGAAACAGCTAAAGAAAGAACGGGTCGTTCTCTGCATAAGTAACCAAAACAATACGCTTTGTGCTTTCTCCTACCTTTGAAGCTGTGACTTTCAATAGTGCCGTTGATGTTTTGGTAATTTGTCTTTGCCTTTCTCAGCAGATATATTACTTGTGTTATATCCCCGGCGGCGTCTGGTATTGGTCCTTCGCTACACGACTTGGCAGATGCGACGTATATGACCTTCGGATTGATAGCATCTTTGTCGGAATCAATAGCGTAGATGGCTTCGTCGAATTCTTCCTCAGGTAAGATAATGCAGAAGGATTTCATCAGTAAGTTCTTCCAAAAAGAATGTCGCACGATGGCCATTCTTGTTTGCTTTCTGGCTTTATTTTATCTGTTTTGTTGCTTTCTTTGGGTTTTTGTATCTTGCAGAATTTTTCTTTGATTTTCCTTAACTATGAAGTTGTTTTTTGTTTATGTTTAAGAAGGTTCGAAAGAAAGTGTCACGCTTAGAATGACGACAAAATATATGACGCCATAGATGATGACGAAACCTTTTAACAGTTCAAAGATTTCAATACAAAGGATATATTTCGTCGCTGTAAAACACAATATTTGGTTACGAATATGTACAGAAGATGATTGAAGCAGCAGTTGAAGCTTATTTCAACTATAGAATGCAAACTGGGACATTTTAGATTGTTGCATGGCGTCAATGTTTACAGTTACGGTACATCAACCATTTTAGAGGGTTTTTATAAAAACGAAACCGAACATACATTTTATATCCTGCTCTCGTGTTTCTTGGCTGGGTACCCAAGTGTTTCGTGTCCCGCCGCCCATCCCATTTGGAACAAAAACTCTCTCGGTGCATAGCCATAAACGCAAGTCTCATTTCCTTCTGGACAAATCGGTCATTCAATCACAATCATTTCCAACGGTCGAAGTCGTGTCATCGTTTCTCATGATTAGAAGGGGTTTCTATTTTGCTATGGTTTTAGTCGCTATTATTATCTACCTCGTCGCCTCCATGAGATGTTTGTCGATTCATATTCTAGAGGAATTAGAAACAGACTTTTTTCTCATCTGTTCTTTCTAACCCTCAAATTAGATTTCCTGCAAACAGGTATGAATTCCCCCCCCCAATCGCGTTCAACAAATTATTATCTGACATGGCGATTCACAGCACGTCATGTCAACGATTGCTCTGCGGTTCGACCCCTTTCTCTAATTTTGTTATGACGCTTTTTATAAGTGTACAACCTGCCTATGCTAATAACTTCCAATGAGCTCCAATTCTTAATTCTATATCTGGCACTAGCCACAACTGCCAGTCTGTCTACGTTGGACTCGTTATACGACAAAGGGAAGCGTGTGCAACAAACTATTTAAATAACACGTACAATATAAATATTTTATGGGTAATTCTATAGAATTTAACGAAACAAAACAAACTTTTGTTGAAACAAATTTACGTAAAGAGCCTGGAATCACAGAAGCGTTTATCCAATCGAAAGTCGAGAAAACTATCTTAGCAGACGATAGATAAAGACAGCGTCAAACGTAAATTGCTTAAACCGTAAATGAATTTTCTGACGCGAACAACTTGCTGACTGTTAATCGTTGTTTTAATTCTACTCTTAAGCTTAAAGTTAAACCCTTCTCCTAACAATACACTAATTGATAGTTTGCCGACGACCAAGTCCTTGTATTTTTATTTTAAGAACTGAAATATTCTCGGGAAAAAGAGGGAAGTTATTGCTGACGACTGAGATATTTTTAGAAGACCTAGAATATGCACACGCAGATAAAGTGTATGTTATTAAAAGAGAGAATGAGAGGGTGAAAGAGAGAGGGGGAGAGAGAGAACGAGAAAGGGAAAGAGTCAGACAAACCGAAGAAGATGCGGAGAGGCGTTACGTACTTAACCTACAAAAGTTCTTCACTTATATTGTGTTATATAAAAAGTACTATTGGAACGATTAATCAGAATCGGGAATCGGAAATATCGGCACAGTTGGCGGTATCAAAACCGGTATCGGAATTTGTAGAATTCGTGGGTATTATCCGATGTCAAAACGATTCTTTTAATTGTCTTTTTATATTTGAACGTGTTTAAAGCAAAATCTTCCTTTGCTGGTAATAATCATAAAATAATGTCTTCTGAGGCTTTCCTAAATACATAACTAAAACAATGCTTCAAGCAAACTACATTTCATTATTATATACTTTTTATTTTGTATACAAACCGTGAGAGGTGGCAGAATAAGAGACCGAACGCTGTATTTTTGTTTCTATTTTCGTTTGTTTTTGTTGTTTTTGTCAGCTTGGTACTTTTTCCAACTAAAAATTTAAAATTACAACCTGAAGAAAATCGGATTATACCTATTTGAAGATTTCAGAGGCATCTGTACTCATAAGTCAGAAAGAGGCGGAGGCATGTAGATATTCTGCAAATAGAATGCAACGTAGAGATTCCGGACTTCTTAGAGAGATTTATATACGAAGGTCGTTCAAAAGTAAGAACTCCTAGTTTTTAAACGACAATACTAAAACTTCATAGGGCTATGAAGACGGGACTGATGCCATTTAAACGAACGACCTTTTGTGCTCAAACATTTATTTTTCTACATAGCTACCAGCATTTTCAATGCACTTTTGTCAGACACTTTTGATTCCTTATTCGTGAAAGTCTGACACGCGTTTTACGATTCCCATCCTCATCACCACTCTGAAATCGATGAATCCATCTCTTATCTGCTGACATCAACGGCATTAGCTTCATAAATGTTTAACAGGCGCCGGTGAATGTTGATCGATTAATAGTTTTCTGCATAGAGGAATTCAATGACGTATCCCTGCTTCTGACGCACGTCCATGTCAGGAGTTGCTTTCTTAGCGTCCCAAACTGTCAATATCTACAACAGAGAGAGATGTAATTTTAAGGGCATAAAAATGCGATTTGTAATCTACTGTTCCATTCAGAATAAAATATAGGAGGCATTAAGTTTGGAACATCCCTCCTATTTACTATAAACCTCACCTTAATACGTGATAGTTGCTGGCTCCACTAGCTCCGTTCGGTTAGAAGGACAATTGGATATTTTAGACCACTACCATTTCTTTCGCCAGTGAATTTCATATATATTATTTACATTTAATAAATAAATTGGATATCTATAAAGCTTTAAGAAACTTATATCCTCATAATTCCGTTAAGCTGGCGGTTAGTGATTTGAGGACGCCTCCATTGCGTTTCCCATTGAATTGTATATGAGAACATACTTCAAGATTTTATGTAGATTCTCGAACCTTACATTTCTTTCTATAAGGAACACACATACACAGGCATAAAGATTATATATATATATATATATATATATATATATATATATATATATATATATATATATATATATATATATATAAAATAAAAATACCAGCGGTGGTTGACGTTATAAATTTAGAAAAATAGAAAAACCGAATGAAATTATTAAAATAATCAATGTTTCGTCCTTATTTCAGAGGACATCTTCAGGATATTGAAGTAAAAATGCAAGAAAAGAAAAAGTCATAGACCATACGAAAAAGAGAACAGTTTTTGAATTCTACCCATGTCGGGAAGGACAAACATATGTGTGTGTATGGGAAGATTGGGTTGTTCAATGTCTATATATATATGTTTGATATATATAGACATTGAAATAGGGCAGAAGTGACGTGAAAGACTTTCATGAAAATTAGGATGCGTTCGATTTTTGCGAAATTTTAACAATAGTTTTTAAACATCGATTAATAAATATTCACTAAATTCAAGTTTCTATGAATTACGAGGTGCCTTCAATAAGTTTGCAGAATTTTTCGTATGAGCACTTTCGTTGATATTACTCATATATAAACTCTAGTCTTCTTCGGAGTGATCTCCTCCGGCTGCAATGCATTTGTACCGTTCTAACAAATTCTGAAAGGCCCCATAGAAGTTCTTTTGTGTGAGCGTGTCAGTGACCCTCGTCACAGCCTCCTGCATCTATTCAATTGTCTCATAACGAGAACGTCTAATGTTTTCCTTAAGCTCAAGGAATAACCTAAAGTCACCGGGAGCAACGTTTAGATTATAGCGAGGATGAGGAATTGCCTTGATGCCCATCTTGGTCAAATAGTGTGTAACAAGAATAGAGTTATTAACTGGTGCATTGTCCTGGTGGAAGTATCAATGATCCGATTTGAAGAGTGCTGACCTCTTGCGACAGAATTTCTTCCTCAATTCTTTTAAACCCTCAACATAATATTCCTTTTTGCCTGTCTACTAAGTGGGACCCCAGTGCATATAGGTCATGTTCATGCTGTCAAACAATGATCATCATAAGTTTGAGTGGATTTGTTCTGTGGTCTCCTTGGTTTGGGAGAGGCAGTATTTTTCCACTGGGAACTCTGTTTCTTGGTCTCTGGTCCATAGCAGTACATCCAGCTTTCGTCGCAGATCGCCAGAGCATCAAGAACTGAAGAACCTGAATTGATCAGCTTGACCATCTTCCTGCTATGATGACAATATTTTTCTTTTTGATATTCTCTGAGCGCCATTGGGACAAATTTAATGTAAATCTTCTGCATCTTCAGTTCCTCGCGATTAATTGTGTATACAGTTCCCACACTGACATCAAACTGTGCACTTATTGTTTCTATAGACACACGACGGTCCTTATCCATGACTTTTTTATTTGGTCAACCAACTCTGGTGTTCTGACTTCCTTCCTCCTCCCACATCTATTATCATCCCTCACAGACTCGCTGCCTTTTTTTAATCTTTTATGCTACGCAAAAAACTGATGCTCGATTCAAGCAAGATGATCCAAAATCAGTCTAAAGCATTCAATACGTTTCTGTTGCATTTTTTCTAAGTTTAAAACAAAATTTTATTGCATATCATTCTTCAAAAGTATCCTTATCTCCAGATTGCAATTTTTTTTAAAATTCAGCTGTGACAATCAGGCTTTAGTAGGGTGTATTCCAATTCCTGCAGTAGCTTTTCATTTGAACCTGAAATCATAACGATTAGTCAGTCATCTCATCAGATGAATAGCAATAACATACTGAATTTTCAAGCATCTACGACAATTTTAAATGCCTGTACAAAAAAAGTCTAGAAATTTAATAAAGGCAACTTCTATTTCAAAGAGGTTTTCGGGGGAGAATCATGCCATGGTAACAATCTCACGTTTAAAATTTTAAATATTTCAGATTCGCCTTGAGTTTGATTTATTGTCATTAAACTCCAATTAAATTACCTGTATCTCAATTTCTTTTTTTAAGAACCTTTAAGTAGAATCCTTAAATTTGTTATTCAGTACGTTTTCGAAATAACCCGAACACAATAAAGGACCTACTTCCACTTATTCTCACTTAGATACTTCGAGTCGACTTACATTCAAGCTACTATTAAATGGACTCCGCCTTATGATCTTAAAGTGTTTCAAGATTTCAATGTTCCTCGTCCTTCATCAATTCAACACTTGCTAAAAAAAATGTCCCCCATTAATAGAGAAAGCATTTCGACAATTCTTTGAATGATACGATTATTTCCAAAACGATATTGCGAGGCTTCGCTTGTTCATCTGGTCAACTACTTAACTAAGATTGCCACTTAAATCACTGCAAGGGAGAGTTCGGAACAACATACGAGATGAACTATAATTATGTGATAGGAAGCAAAACTTTTCGGGCTTCATGTTTGCTGGGATACTCATTATCGACTAATGGTATAAGAAAAAGCCAAAAAAAAATCTTCAATTGCTGTGTGATGCCAATGAAGGTTTTATAATGTGATAGCTGGACATACGTTCTTTTATAACGTATATTAAAACTAGCGTCCACACTCAGCATCAGAAACGTACGCTCTATCAGTGTTCGCACTAATATTCGCATGAAACAGCGTTTCAATCGGTGAAACTAAAACAATAACGAAACCAGAATGAAAACGTTTCAAACTGGAAAGTTTAGTAGAAAGAATATTTATAGAGATATTAGTGCGAAAACTGGCGAAGCGTGGTAATTTTCCTCTAATTTTGTTTAATCGACGCGATACGTTTATATAATACTAACAGAGAGACCTGACGATGCCAGGGATTGAATGATGATCAACGAATATTTCACGCTCGTATATTTGTTATTGTCATCAAAATCCGTGAAATCGCCCGGGCGGAAGCTTCACATGCCTCCATGCAGTAACTTAGTCCAAAATATATGTTATTCTACATTGCACTGTAGAGAATCTACTGATTTTTTTAATAAAATTATTTTATATAAACTTCTTTCCAGTTAACGAAAAAAAAACATTAAGAAATTTACGTGCGGGGTTTCAACCTACAGACCCCGTCATGCAAAAAAACCCGTAAATTTTCAAGTCTTGGAAAATTCTTTGCAGTTACTGGAAAATAAAAGAAATTTACGTGCAGAGTTTTACCCTACAGACTACAGACCACGTCATGCAAAAAAAAAAAATAAATAAAGGCTATCAACTTACCCACAGTAGAATTTTCACGGTCCGTTGTTCTATCATTGTTGCTAAGCGACGACATGGAAAAATGGCTTTACAGATGATAGATAAATAAAAATAACGGTTTCTCTTATCGATTATCGGTAATTACCGAAGGTATTCTGAGACAAAACTTAACTAAGATCACTCCCAGCCTTATATACTAAAGTTCTGTAAATTTTAAAGAAAATCTGTTCAGCCGTTTCGGAGTCTATAAGAAACGAGCTCACACATACAAACAGGCAAAGTTGCATTTATATAATTGTAGAGATATTACATATAGTTTTATCAGTATTTACCCAGACTATGCTCAATACGTGCATAGAGCTTAATGGAGCATTAAGGTAGAAACCTCTTTAGGCCATGGAATTTTGAAGCTAAACGCTTCTCGGTAGAAAAAGAGAAAAAGCCGGCATTATAGAAACAAAGATGAAAAGACAATTCCGACTCTGAAAAAAAATTTCCGATAAGAAATGGGAAGTTTTGAGATTAGAATTGGAAAAAAATATTTTATGCGGGGGCAATATGATGGGCGTAAAAGAAAGGGGCGGAAAATAACAATAAATTCTAAAAGAGCATAAAAAACAATATATGAGACGATATATTTTGTATGTCACAAAAGGATAATGATTATTGAGTGTCGGGTAGATATGATAATCAGTAATAGTAGAACTTGGGTACGGTTACATTTGACTTGAAAACGATTATGTTATAGTCAGCTGCGAAGCATCCCCCTCCCACGGTATTGTTCTTATTTACTTGCCTCCCCACGAGGACAGAGTTAAACACAAGGTCGGTTTTTAATGTGGAAAAAATCCAGCTTTCCAAAAAGGGGCACTCTGAATAGGGACAGAAATAAAAATTAGCTCAGTTATGAAAAATAAAATTGTATAATAAGTCGTTTGTTTCTTTATTTCATTTGCGTGGGGTGGGGAAAATGTCCAAAAATACACAAAAAGTGTTAGTAGGACCCTCCCAATTCCCTCTAGATGGTAAAACGCCCACTGTTTTCCGGATTGATAAGGGCAGAAAACAAGCAGGTCGATCTCTAACTGGGGCTGAAATCTAGACGGGATAAAAAAAATGAGGTAGGAAAGATGAGGGGTATGAAGTTGCTCCAAGATGCGATCACTAATTGGGGTGACCAAGGACGAAAAAGAAAAGTTGGGATATAGGCATCTTGGAGGTTTCCTATCGGGGATGAAGGAGGACAGTCACTCGGTTAGCTAAGAACCTAATCCAGACATTTATGGGTTCTGGGGGAAAGCACAGGACCTGAAACAGAACACGAACCCCAACAGACCCGCTATTTTGATCCATCTTCTCTCAGGCCGCGGGATTTAATCTGTTCATATCACATCTGGTCTTTACTTTCAGCTTGTGCTTAAAGAAAGGGAACAGATCTTGATCAGCAATAGATTCAACCTCACGTTTCTCATGCAGTCTCAATGGCTATGTCATCATTCTGGCTACGACCAGGATCGCAAGAAACACTATTTATCTCTCCATGTCCCATGGCGGCTCAGCTCTGTGAATGGCGTATGCTGCTCGGGATCGATGCAAGTCGTCACCTTGTTTATATACGCATAGTGTCATCTGAGTTCACTGCATTCAAAGAACACGCGTTCTGGCATTTCTTTGGCGGGGGTCCTACAACGGGGACGCTCGCTAAAACTTACTAATCCGGCACTGTATGGTAGAGCGTTGAGGGGCAACGCGTTTCGGGCCAATCGCCAGATCAAGGATTAAGGAGTTGTTTAGATGATTCTAACCTGACGCCCAGCTTATAGGGAGCGGATCTCCTCCTTTGACAACTACAAACGCTTAATGAATGGATTATTGGTGCCCCCCTCACTAGTGTCTTGTAAAGTTTTTTTTTTTTTTCTAATAAGTCGTGAAAGGTCGCTGGACCCTAAGAGGTTCCTGAGTGCGACTCTACATTCTTAAGAACTATGAATCGCTCTATGGCCTTTGGCGCGCCTCGACCGCGTGGTCGGGGATGAAGTCGGGAAAAGCTCCTTCAACACTGAGATTTCACGCAGACTATTTTGCTAAAGTTCGACTGAGGAAGGTCAGCCTCTTAGCGTCCTGATGGCATCTCAAGTCGAAAAGTTCCAAGCCGCCCTCACACGGACGTTGAACACAAACCTGTCTGCGAACCCAATGCTTGCCGTTATCCCAAAGAAGCGAGGGCAGCTTGATCTGCAGGGCTTTTAAATAGTTCGTAGGCAGAGGAAACACAGCCAGTCGGTAAAAGATGAGAGGAAAGACGTATATAGCACATGCCTCTACTCTACTCTTTAAGGATAGTTTCCTTCGAACCCACGAGTCAACCGTTTCAACTATTTGACCTTACCTTCGACCGACTCTTTTCGAGCCTGTTCGAACTTCACGCTGATGGTCTGAACCAAGCCGTCTCCAGCTTAAGGAAACAAGAAGGGTGTCTGCGCCCCTCAATGCCCCCACCTACAGACCGGTCAACTTGCTGCGGTTGATTTTGTCCCCCGTGATCTATTCATACTGTGTAGTGTCTCTGTTACTGCCTCGGTGTCTCAGAAGCACGACACGAAGACAGCCATCAAATCGGCGAACGCAGAGATTCTGACTCTCGATTCTCCAGGCACAGCGATCCCGCGCACACTTAGCTTGCGAAGTAAAGGCTCCAACGCAAGGACGTAAAATAGGGGAGACAGCGGACAGCCCTGATGAACGCACCAGGAGATAGCGAAGGATTTCGAATGCTTTCCGTTTATCTGTACCACTGTCGTACACGCGCGGTACGGTACCGAGATCCATTGGCTGAAGCCCGGTTTGAATCCGCGGATTTCTAGAACATGCAAGGAAGCGATGGTCGATCCTATCGGAAGATTTGGACTGATCCAAATCAATCAACGTGGCTTCCTTGTCGTCTTCTATCCTTCTAAGATCCTACAGATCAAGTGCAAGTTGTTTTGAATCGATCTTCCACTTGCGGCACAGTTCTGCGCTGGTCCGATCATTACCGGAAACAACCTGCTGCCGATTCGATAGGACCTTGGCCAAAATATTTAGCTCTGTGTTTAGCAGAGTTATAGGCCCGTAATCGCCTAATTCTTCACTTCTATGCCTACCGTTTCCTCAGGAATATGATCACTCCCTTGATGACTTGACTCGGGATAAAACTCATAAAACAAATGGTTGAACACATCCGTCAGAATCTGTATCAACATGGGCGACAGCCTCACTAAGATCTTGACCCGAAGTTCTATAGCCGCATAAAGATAAAGTACGCCGGAAAGGATAAATGTAAAGTTTATGGCGTCATTCACCTTTTGCGACGTCATCCAATCTGCATGGTGACAAGATACAAACATGTATCTTAATGTCCAGTTGTAGACGTACATAACTATTCTTTTCTTGAAGTCTTTTGGTTCATATTTATTCGTTTGCTGTTTGATATTAAACAAAACTCAAGTGCAGAAAAAATGAAAAAATGAAATCTTGAATTTCAAATAAGTATTTTTACGTGTCAGGCATGGCAAAGTAAATTGTAAAAGACAGTTAAGAAAAAGAATGTCATCTGGCTAATTTCAACATTTATATATTTACGGTTTTATTTTCAATTTCGACTAAAAAGAATTTTCAACAATTTATCCTTTATAAATATGATTGCCTTTGTTGACGAGTGCATGTGTCTATCTCTGGTCGTGTTTATTTCTGTAGATAAATATGCAAATTCGTTAATAACGAATTTCTTTCTTTTTCCGTCTATCACACCCACGATATATATATCTTATATATCTATAATATAAAGCTGAATGTCTGTGTGTGTGTGTTCGGTCACGAATAGGCTCCTATATGGTTGACTATTTTAAAAAACTGATTACATATAATGATAGAAGATGTATCGAGACACAGGAATGGATATGTTTGATCTGGCAGAACGGTGGTTCATTAAAATTGTGGGGTTTGCGTTCGCGCATGGTCCACAAAGTATGGAAATAAAAAATTAAAAAAAAAAACGTTTACAAGTGTTTTTGATATAGATGTACATAAGACTAGTTTGATAAGTATGTTTTAACTTAAATATGGATGGTATAATAAAACTGTGGGGTCGGCGTTCGCGCCTGGCCTCCATAGAATGGAAATAGGCATAAACTTTAATAAAGACTTTTCATATCTATCTGCGTAAGTATACTTTGATAATTATGTTTCAGTTTGAAGAAATATGGTATAATAACATTATGGAGTGTTCATTCGCACCTGACCTCCATAGAATGGAAATATGTCCCAAAGTTTAAAAAGGTTTTTTAATATAGATCCACAGAATATTGTGATAAGTGTTTCAGTGTGAGCACGTATGGTATAATAAATTATGGTGTTTATCTATTTTATTTTTACTTTCATCATATTTTGCTTTGGTTTTGATACCCCCAAATTCGAAGCTATCTCTTTACAACTCTTCTTTTTCATAACCTATCATACTTTCATAAATCAGAGTCCATTGTCTGTACTTTTGCTAGTATATATATATATATATATATATATATATATATATATATATATATATATATATATATATATTCGCGCTAATATAAATATCAGATAACGTATCGAGAGGTGAAATTGGGTCAAAAAAAGAATAAAGGTGATATCTCAAGGAAGGAAAGTTTAATATGAAAAGAAAAAAGTACTAATCTGTAAAAGAAAGGTAAAGTAGAACCCCGGGATACAGGTGCCCTGGCTTACTGTTTTTACAGATTACGATGTGGATGTTTTACGGCCCCTGGTTATGGCATTTGCCTTTCCTTACAGTGTTATATTGTTTTTGATTATATATATGTGTGTATTATATAATGTACTGTATTTTGTTACTGATTTTTAATATGGACTGTATAAAATTTTGCTTAAGCCCCGTCATGCAACATGCAACATGCAACATGCAACATGTATATATATATATATATATATATATATATATATATATATATATATATATATATATATATATATATATATATGTCTGACGAATCCTATCGCGGATGAAACGCGGAATATTCTGTGTAGTTCATTGCCATGTATATTTTTATAACTTACTATATATATATATATATATATATATATATATAGACGACTCATGTAAATTATGCCCCCATGAAAAATTTGCTATCCTGTACTTTAAAGAACCCCAAAATCTATTAAACTGTAGACGAGAAATAGCAAACAACTGTGTTCACAAAATAAAACTTACTCTAGGATAGCGATACAAAATAGCTTTAAAACTAACAATAACAATAGAAAACAAACAAATAAATAAATTAAATAAACATGAATATACATAAACGATCACACATATATGTATATATATATGTATATATATATATGTGTGAATGTATGTGTTTATACATAGGTATATTTATATATATATATATATAAAAAAGGAAAACGTCTACCTAAAACCACTAACCTAGTTCTAAAACAGATCATTTGTTCGATAAAATGCATGCCCATTGGCTGATAGGAAGGGGCGCGGTGGATACTAGAAAGCTGATTGGCTAACTAAAAATCCTCAACATATATAAAAACAAGAAACAACCACAGAATTCGCGCATAAGCCTGACGAATCCTATAGTGGATGAAACGCAGAATATTCAGTGTAGCTTAATCGCCATATATATTTTATAACTTACTAACTAGCTCTACCTACGTATTGAGCACTTTTGAAGTAAATACTTAAAGTTTACGCATAAATCTATACTTTCGTATATTAAATTTATGTGAGTAAATGAAGTAGTTATAGATAGAACGATTCCAATATTGTTCCCGATTCCGATTTCGATTCCAATTCTTTATAAATCTCTAAATATTTAACTATAAAAGGGTTATTTTGTCCCGATTATCGTAAAAATACCTCTTAAATATGAATATATTTACTCAAACGTAAAAACACACTAGTGAGGGAGTGATCTAGAGATTTGAGTTTTACTGGAGTTTACATCAATCAATATTTATTATTTTATTATTACTACAAGCAGAGAAATGTGTTTCTTAAGCCCAAATCAAATAAAAAGGATAATTTAAGGAATCGGTTTTGGTATCGGAGAATAGGTTCAGTTTTTTTTTTCCGATTCCGATACCGATGCCGATATGCCAAAAAGACCCGATTTTTCCGATCCCGATTAATCGTACCAACACTAATATATATATATATATATATATATATATATATATATATATATATATATATAATGTGGTCAAAAAAACGGGCCCCAAATCTAATTAGGGTCCCGTTTTTTAGTGATTTGTCCGAATGAAATGAAACTTTGGTCATAACTATTCGAAACATCACATCAAAACACGAGGGCCTTTGGCCTTTTTTCTCCGTTCTACAGCATATGTTATAGATGGCCTCCATTTAGATTTTGTTTTTTGGGGTGTCACCCTATATATATATATGTGTGTGTGTGTGTGTGTGTGTGTGTGTGTGTGTGTGTGTATTTTTATGTACATATATATGTATATATATATATATATGTATGTATATCTGTGTATGTATATATATATATATATATATAGGGAGAGAGAGCGAGAGATGATGATGATGATGATGGTGATGATGATGGTGATGGTGATGATGATGATGATGATGATGATGATGATGATGATGATGATGATGGTGATGATGATGATGATGATGGTGATGATGATGATGATGATGATTATGATGGTGATGATGATGATGATGGTGATGGTGATGATGATGGTGATGATGATGATGATGATGATGATGATGATGATGATGATGATGATGATGATGATGAACTATCTCGTCCTGTTCGTCGCATGAGGATTATTAATCTTCCCTTTTTTACTCTGCGCTCAGTGTTTGTGCCGCACGTATAGCAAACCATGCCGTATGACAATTTATGGATTGAGCAGACGCAGTTCCTATTCGTGCGCTACATCTTACCCTATATAATAGAGCTGTTGACATCTATATTAACAGCCCTCATAGGGCATTACACAATATACTTTTAATTTTTTTTTTTTCACTTGTATGCCACCATTTTTCAAATCAAAAATCACTCGGAGATAAGAGCTAATGGCTTGAATGATTGCCAGTTCAAATATGAAGAACATTATTAGAGGATTGAGCAGGATTAATAAAATGAATTCAGTTCGACTACTTGCTTCATGATAATTATTTACTGACGTTCGAGTTGCTGGCGAGAACTTTTCAATCTACAGGAAAACAGTGTCGCTTATTGCCTCCGTCGCAATTTTATTTCTTTCTCTTTATTAATTTCTTGTAAAATATATTACCATTTTTTTGTAAAGATAAGCGTATGTTAGGTTAAAAAAATGATTTTGCTGTAATATACTAATAGCATCATATATATCACAAGCGTAATTTTCAAAGAGAATATTCAAAGGTTTATCAAACCGTGGAACACATTACCGCGTGATTGTTTCACTGCAGGTTAACACATGAAACTCTTTAAATCTAAGATAAACAAATATTCGCCATATAACCGCACCATTATTATCCGAGATTGGTGGAGAACATTGATTGTATGTAATATTATTCCTAGAAAGGAATACATATCGTTTGAAAATAACTGAGCGATCTTGCTTCATTTCGAGTAATAAATCTGGCATGTCACAGCATGGAGGAGTATCGTAGACGAAACGAGGTTCTTAGTGTGAGGCATTGTATCTTTCGATGTCTCTCCCAGAATACCCCTACCAGCCGGTATTAATGGCTTAATCAGACGATCACAATATTGGAGAAGGAAAGACCCGGATGTACTTGTATTTTTTTTATTATTCAATTTTCACCCCAAACAAGGCACAGTGCCATTTTGATGTAGGGGGCTACTATTTGGGACATAATTACAGGGATGCTTTGTAGGGAGTTGAGCGGGAACATGTCTGCTCACATTACACTTGAACTTATGCATGTTAGTACAATTGGGAAAGCAGAATGCCTGAAGGGAGTTCCGAAGTCTAGAAATTTTGGGGAAGAAACTATTGGAGTAGAAAGCTTCTTCTTTTTTACATAGTGATCACCACTTATCAAGGCCCAGAAGCCACTCAGGGATAAGGGTTATTGCAAGTACATTACGTTAGTGTGGAGATTTGATGAAGTGTTTACTTAAGGGGGCGGTTCATTAGGAATTTGTTAACGTTGGACTTGAAGACATCCAAGTTGTAGTCCGGTGGGAAGCAGGCAGACGGAACAGAGTTCCACACGCGTGCAGTTCTAAGAAAGAAGCTTTGTTCATGGAATCCGCGTTTTGATTTAGGCACAGATATAGAGTGGGGAAAATTTTTCACAGTGGATTCAGCTAGACGGGTGTTTTTCGTGAAAGATTGGTGAGGGGGGACCAGAGATTGAAGTTCAGACGAGCACCTGCCATGGAAATAACGATAAAACAAGGATAGGCTCGCAATGTCTCTTCTGTGGGAGAGAAGTTGCAGGGTAGAGAAAAGGGCATCCCCCACTAAGCCACGAAGTCTATTCAAGGCAGGATAGGCTGTTTTTTAGCAGCTCCTGCCCAGATATGGCAACAGTATTCCATCCTTGGACGTACTTGGCTTTTATATAGCTTTCTTACATCTAGGAATCTCTACTGCGTATGGGCGGGAATTTGCTGCTTGTCAGGTTTGTCGGGAGTATTTACGTCGAGGGGATCCAAGTTCTTGTAGTTCGTCAGAGCATTCAACATTAAAATACTTGTAGAACAGGCAGAGGGATGCAACATTTTGTCAATGGACAAAGCCTGAAGCTTAGATGACAGTTCAGGACCAATCAGGTTGGCGACTTTCTTTTGAACCCTATCTAGGAGTGAGAGACTAGTAACAGATGCACCAACCCAAACGTGACAACAGTACGCCATACATGGGCGAATGGTGGCCTTAAAGAGGTACAGGATACTTTCAAGCGTAAGTAACTTTCTGGCACGGTAGAGAGTGTCCACCTTCTTTGTAGCGGCCTTGGCAATGCTCAATGTATCTGTTATGCAATGTATCTTATATTCATGTCATCAAAACAATCATCTATCAAATAAATCTCACCTGTCTGTTTAAATGTATGTATGTATGTATGTATGTATGTATGCATAACTTTCGACAGAGTCGATAGATTTTCACAAGATTATTATTGTTTTGGAAGCTGGCCCCTTTAAGACGATAAATATCGAAAAATTGGCTAAAAACATTAATTTCTTCACCCTGAATTAGGAACTTTTTCGTCGATATTTTCGAAAGTCATCCCCTCTCTTTGATTGACTAGCCTTAATTTAAACCTTTGTGACTTCCGGTTTTGCGATGGACGCAACAGCAAAGACGTCACGTTTTTTTTTGTTTTTGTTTTTTTTTCATTCACATTCTTTTATTCCTTCGAGGTACGGATTCGAGCCTGCTTGCCTATTTCCACTTTTTTTTTGTTGTTGATTAACACACACCTCCACACACATACGGACAACGCCGGGCACTCAAGTTAGTTTCATATAAGTAAACCTTATCCTTGAGTTGTTTTGGGTCTTGATCAATTTTGATCTAACAATACAAAGAAAGTGCCTGCTCTTTTAAGGTTATATGTCATCAATTATATGTAAAGTGATACGCCTCGCTTTAAAACAAATAACGATGATGGTTCTGTTTACATTAAATATTAATAGCAAGCACGATTCACCTTCTAAAATGAATTAAGTATTTCCTTACGAAGAAAAGAAATTTTGCAACGTGTTCATATGATTCTTGATCGGGTAAGTCAGTATATTTTATATAATGTGCATATATGGAATATTGTTGTTATATTTGAGCTGGTGCATTGCTACAAGTCTCTCACTCCTGGACAGAGTTCAAAAAGGAGTCGCCAATCAAATAGGTTCCGAACTGTCAGCCGGACTTCAGCCTCTCTCTCATTGACGAAACGTTTTATCCCTCTGCCCGTTTTACAAGTATTTTAATGGTAAATACTCCGACAAACTAAAAGCCCGTGTACCCCTTCGACGGAAATACCCCCGACACACATAAATACCCCAGACACATCCGACAAACAGCAAAATCCTACCCCCTATACAGTAGAGATGCCAGAAAGCCTTTACTCTAATAATTTCTTCCCCAGAACTGCTAGACTTTGGAATTCCCTTCCGGCTTCCCCGACTGTACTGACATGCAGAAGTTCAAGTTTAATGTAAACGGACATCTTGCTGCGAAACTCCCTACATAGTAGCACTGCAGCTTATGTCCCTGATAGTAGCCCCCTACATCAGAGTGGCACTGTGTCTTTTCTGGGATGAACATGCAATATATATATATATATATATATATATATATATATATATATATATATATATATATATATGATGAAAATAATGGAAAAGTATTCCGACAAAATAGAGAAAATAAAAAAGGAACAAACCGTATTATGTGTTCACCAACGTTTCGTCTTTATTTCGAGACTTCCTCTGGATGTCATTCGAAATTCATCCAGAGGAAGTCTCGAAATAAAGACGAAACGTTGGTGAACACATAATACGGTTTGTTCCTTTTTTATTTTCTCTCTCTCTCTCTCTCTCTCTCTCTCTATATATATATATATATATATATATATATATATAATCTTTTCCTGTTTATATTTCTTTTTTTCCTTGTCTCTCTTTTTCCTTTGAACTTTCTCCTTCCTTCTCTTCCTGCTTCTTTTATTATATTTTACGTCATTCGACTCCTACTATTACTCTTATCACTCATCATGTATTATTAGTCCTTTGTAAGGTTCAACCCAACCAAATAACACTTAGTAGCCTTGTGGGTAAAAATACTGTGAATCTGGTTGACACGTTGTAAGTAGTTGCTCAGTGGATAGTGAGTCTCTCGGTTCCTTTTGTTTTCCCATTGCTTTCAAGCTTATATGAAAAATAGACGAGCGGTTTGGAACTTGTCTTTAAGGGAAACGTCAAAATATTACTATGAAGGACCATCGTCACACGTATTCGAACTTAGCCTTCACAATCATCCTTTCTCGTTAACTATGGTTCTCGAGTGGTTTCTGGCTTTGATAAATGTTGAAAAATTTTCTTAGAGAAAAAAATATTGGTGAGATTCACGCTCTGATACATTTAAGTTTTAAGTTAAGCTTCTTTAGTTTACAGATCTCGATTAGATATTCTGTTGGTTTATCAGGCGGTCTGTCACGTTGACATGCTTAAGTTCTCGCATTTGCTCAATTCCAGTCACATGGAAAAGTCCGAGAAGATTGTACACAACACCCTGATAAGCGGAAGTCACATACAACAGCTGGTATTTGCAAATGGTCTCCCATTTTGTGTACTGGCCAGGCTCACCGTCTCTTAACTTCAGTGATCTAAGGTGGGGACTGTGTATCAGAGTGATCCTGCTGTATACTTGGTTTATCCAGGTTAAATTGAAAAGTGTGTGGTTTACTTTAGTATTTTATAGTATAGTTTGAAATGGCATGTGTTATATTATACGTAATCTGTAATCATATTTCAATTTGGTCTACCACTTAGTGTTAAATAGTATTTGGTATGATCTATTACGTTTTAGTTTAAAATCAAATGTTATTTTGCCTATTGTTGTTCAGTTTAAAATTCATGCTGAAGTTGTATATTGGATGTCATTCATGGTTTGTAATTGAATTTATTTCAGGTCTATCCGAGTTACGTTAGAAATTTAGTATTTTTCGCTTAATTTTTAGATTATGTTTTCTTTGGTAATTCAAAGTTAGATTTAAAATGGTATTTTTTTATTTTTTAACACAGTTTAAAATTACATTTAATCTAATCTATCACGCTTAAATTTCAAATGCAATGTTTGCCGTTTATCATTCTTCAGTTTTAAATGGCATTTTATTTAGTCTACTAGCTGCCCGTACCCCGGCGTTGCCGGGTAAAATATCGCAGGTGTTAGACTTGATTATTATAACTCTAACAATTATTCTAAATGTTTCAGCAGCAATTAAAGTACTGAAATGAAATAAAGTTTTTAACCACTAACCCTAAGTCTGAATACCAATGTCGTCATCGATCCCCTCCGAAGAAACAGAAAGAAATCGCATTGTTTATATTTCATCTGAATGAAAAATGATGATAAAAAACAAAAGAAAAAGAAACAAATTAACTACGCTCAAAGAATCCAAATAACACAACTATTAGATAATGTATAGTGTGGAGACATTGTGGTATATAAAATGTAATGTAAACCGATTGTTTTGTTTTCTTTGTTAACGTAGCTGTATCGAACTGTTAATGAAATCTTTAATCAATGACTTGTCGTAAAACCACAGGGAATGCTTCCTTACCATCACAAAAAATAGAAAATTAGCCAAGAAACTCTCTTCCATAGAAAAAGAAAAAAGAAAAAAAACATCACACTTAATCGTCCAAATCACTTACTAAAACCTGCTCGGAAGTAGATTATATAGGGAAATGAAGGCAGAAAACACATGATAAAAGAAAGTTTATAGCGATGTTGGACATCCGTACAGCCTAGCAGAAGGGGCATAATACTGATACTTATATCAGTAAACGAATTGATGGCGGTAAAGTGAGGCCGGGGGAAGACTTGGTTAAAAGTTGAGTAAAATTACACTGTGTGAGAATACGCTTTTGAGAGAAGCGGTTTGATTGAAATTAATGGAATAATGGTAAAATTATGATTAAATGTACATATACATTCGCGGAACAAGTTTTATGACGGGTTGTATTTGTTGAGTGTGAACTATTTATTTTAAGAGTGTTTGGACAAGTTTATATCGAAACTCCTTTGAGAATTAAAAACGCAACTCTATTTTATTATATGTATAGATGACGCATAAGTCTATAAAATATTGTATTTGGAATATTACGATAAGTTTGAAATTCCTGTTATTTGATCTTATATGTGTAACGTGGTCGTTATTTTTTTCAATGGTGTTGTTACAATTTAACATTTAGGCCCAAGACGTTGTGTCTGATACAATCGCAATGGAAACAAAGACAGATTTTTTTTATCAATTTTAACAAAAGTCACTTATTACCGGTGCTTTCCAACGACGAATTGCATATTATGTTAAAAGTCTTTTATTTTTTCATGTAGTTAATAAAACCATGCCGTCTCGATACATGCTTAAAAGTCATTCACGCAACCACAGAGCCACACGTCCATCTCACGCTGGAGGGCGCCTTTTCTGGTCCTCACCATGTGGTGCATTTTTCTCTCTTTCTTTCCATATCTTCTCTTCCCCTGCTGTGACATCATTTCGCACACTGGCTCGGTCATTTGCATGAGTACATGCGGCTGCTGCTGCCAAAAGCGCCAACAACTCTGTAGTAAAATGCTTAAGATCGTAATTTCATTTTATTTTAATAAGCATGCAAGTGTTTTAAATGGCATTTTTTTTTCGCATATCACGCATGAGTTCGAAATGAAAAATATTTGGTCAAATCGTGAGGTTACGTTCGAAATTGAATAATTTTCAATCCTAAATGCTTCTTCTGTTTTAATTATCGGCGGAATTTATTTGATTACGCGTAGCTATATATGTTTTACTGAAGGGGGAATCACCGCTTATCAAAGCATGGAGACTACTTGAGGATAAAGGTTAATGAATGTTGGGTGGCCATTGAGACAAGAACTTGTTTATCGATGATGGTGGAACGTGGATAGTGTTTGTTTGTTTAAGATAACGGCTTAACTGCAACCCATTCACGTTTGACTTAAAAACGGCCAAGTTATAGTTAGCTAAGAAGCAGCCCACGAATGGACAGTTATGAGAAAGAAACTTTGCTCATGCATAACGTTGTCTGCGCATCAAAACACATCTCAAAGAAGAGCAAAGGCAAAGAATATGAAATAACTTCACCTCGCTTGTTTTTTTTGTGGCAACAACATTTATTTCCTCATTCTCACTTTACCGTTGTGAAGTCCATCCTGTGATCGTCTTCTCCGGCGCCCTTCACACCTCACACGTGATCGTGAACATTATCTCCTCTCTCCTCTGCCCGTTCTCTTCCCCTTTGTTATAGCCCCCCCCCCTCATCGGTGATGTCACATCGCATGCATTTACATACGTTCATCCGCGCTATGTTACACATGCAATTTACACTTAGTTTTATGCACAGATAAAGGAAATTATTATCAGATGTTGCAGCTAAACGAGTGTCTGTTGTGAATGTTCTAGAATGGGGGGGGCTATAGATATACGCACAATCGAGTAACTGCCATGAAAATAAAGATAGAGCAGAGACAGACTCGCTACGTGGGGACGCAGATTTAGGGTGAAGAAGAAACGAATTGCCTTTTGGGACTTACAAAATGGTGCCAGACATAAGCAAGTGCGTCCGTTAAAGTCTGTTAACATGTAAGTCAATTGGGCTCGTTAGTCAGTAGGTACGAGGTTTACTGAGAAACGCTTTTGTTCAGGAAGTGAAATTGTACTACGAGGTAAAGGGAGCAGAGGGGGTATAAGCGCCAACCCGCTATTGTCGTCCAGGTAGCGACGCGTGCGTCTAAGTTGTTTGTAAGTTTGTGTCAACAAGAACCGAAGAATAAAGTCGACCGTGTTTGCTAGAACCTAATTAGCTAAACTTAACTGCAATAAGGATATATTGTACATCTCTCTAACACATATACACACACTATATTATATGAGTGTGTGTGTTTGTGTAGATTTATCACAGCTTATGTATGCCTCGCACGAAATTAAATGCCACCATTGGGGTCCTCATGAATTCTTACTCTAGAAAAGTCGTATCTGTTTTTCGCTTTATTATTATTTATTTATTTATTTTGTATAGGGCTATGTTTTTAACAAATACGAACCGAAAACAAAATACATTGAGGACAGTGTGGAGGCTGCTGCAAAGAACGTGGCACATGTGCCCCCTCGATGTACATTTCCCGCACAAACCTGCTTAGCAACAAAATTTCACCTTTTCACTGTTGAGGTCCCTAAATGTCAGGAAATTTTCTATTTAAATTGTTTCTTCCCTCGGACAGCTGAACTTTGGAATTCGTTTCCTGCTACCTGTTTCCCTGATTGTACTGATATGCAAAAGTTTAAATGTAACGTAAACCAACATCTTGTTAACCTTTCCTAAGCATGGTACTAAATAGTAGCCCCTTACATCCAAGTAGTTAGGTGTCACCGAAAGTAAAAAAAAAAAATAAGAGAGAATCTTCGGATAGCTATATATATATAGACATGTTGTATCTTCGAGTGAAAAACAATTCACAGATATAAAATACATAATGGATTTATTCCGTTAGGTACAATAATAAAAGGCCGTGTCAGGTAGCAACAATTTTAAGTGAATTGACAAGTAAACCGCTAAGTGTTCTCATTTCAACTCGTTGGTACAAGTGACTCCACACAGTTTTTCTCACCTTAAATATACGTGGACTGTAGTCACGTGTTCGGATCACGTAACAATGCAATATAGATATAAAATATAGTTAAGGAACTAGAAAGTATATGCAATGTATTTAAGAATTCAGGTGATAAGTCATCTCCCTTTCAGTACAAACCAATAAGTCTCCTGTGTGTCATGAGTAAGCTGCTGGAATCCATATTAAATAGAGAAGTAGTCAACCACCTCAGCAGAAATAGCCTTCTTGGTGACATGCAATATGGTTTCCGTTATGCTAGATCCACGGCAGATGTGCTAACAGTTATATCTCATAGGATTAGTGAATCTCTCGACAAAGGCTTCCTTTCTAGGGCAATTGCTCTTGACATATCAAAGGCCTTCGATAAGGTATGGCATAAAGGCCTACTTCACAAGATTTCCAGCTACGGTATAACTGGAAATGTTTTATCAATTATTAAATCATTTCTCTCTGATAGGCTCATAAGAGTAGTGGTTGATGGGCAGAAATCAGGGACCCACAGTATTAATGCTGGAGTCCTTCAGGGGTTCATTCCTGGCCCAACTTTCTTCCTGACCTACATCAATGATCTCCCAAAACATATACTTAAATCATTCGTTGACATCTATGCTGATGACACGACCATTTATGGCAACACATCAAAGGCCGTAAATAAACTTCTCTCTGATTCTCTCTCCTCTGATCTTAAGCGCGTGGTACAGTGGGGGAAGAGGTGGCTGGTTACTTTTAATGCATCTAAAACCAAGCTCCTATCTTTACATCATAAACGCTCTGATCCCCATCTGGCATCAATTGAAATGGATGACTCTTGTCTTGGGGAGGCTCCATGTTTTGACAAGCTTCTAGGTTTGACCTTTACTCCTGACATGAAATGAAACACGTACATCAAGTCTGTTGCCAAGGTCGCTGGGGAAAATGGTGTGATCCTTCTACTGCTCTAGAAGATATCTCACTACTGATGCAATTCTCTATCTGTATAAAAGCGAAGTACGTCCAAGGATGGAGTACTGCTGCCACATCTGGGCAAGAGCTGCTAAAAACAGCCTATCCTGCCTTGACAGAGTACAAAATAGACTTCGTGGCTTAGACTTGCGAGACTGTCTTTGTTTTATCGTTATTTCCATGGCAAGTGCTCGTCTGAGCTCACATCTCTGGCCCCCCTCGCCAATCGTTTACGATAAACACCCGTCTAGCTGAAACCACTGTCAATAATTTTCCCCACTCTTTATCTGTGCCTAAATCAAATCGTAGATTCCATGAACAAAGCTTATTTCTTAGAGGTGCACGCCTGTGGAACTCTCTTCCGTCTGCCTGTTTCCCACCTTACTACAATTTGGATGTCTTCAAATCCAACATAAACAAATTCCTGATAAACCGCCCCCTTAAGTAAGACACTTATCAAATCTCCAATACTAACAATTACTACGATACTATCCCATTGATTGATTACTGTACACGCAATAACCCTTATTCCCGAGTGGCTTCCGGGCCTTGAAAAGTGGTGACCATGATGTAAAAAAAAAAACGGAGAGAGTATGCGTTTGCTAGTGTATATAATGTATGTAATAGCAATTTCCAACTCCAGAAATATCGTCAAATACGAATGTAAGCTGTTAGAGTTTCTAATTATATTCAACTTGCTTAGAAACTTCAACTTGTAAATAAAAAAAATCACTTAACCAGAAAAAAAAAAACATACAAGTAATACAAAAAAAATGTGGCTTGAAAAGAGTTGTCCTTGTCACGACATTTTTAACTAAATTAATTATCTTTACTCCAGGCTTATTTCATTTTAAGTGACTGTTTATTCATTTATTTATTTATAATTTACTTTGATTACATTTCAATTCGACGATGTCAACTGAAATCACTATCCTTTTCCCTCGCACGTCTTGTTAACATGACCAAATCGGAAAAATGGCGGCTCGGATTTTTCTACCAAGAGACGAATGTGCGCATGCGTGGGGCGCGAAAACAGCATGCGCTTGCGCAGTTTACAAAGGCTCCCGAAAAAAGAGAGTTTCGCTTTGAACGCGGTTCGGAGATTAATTAGCGCCAATCTGCAAGTAGAGGACCCAGGTCACGATATTTCGTGCTCTCGTGTGCGTACGGTGATAAAAGCAACTCCTATCAACATCACAAAAGGTTTTATCACTCGTGTATGTAAAGACTAGTTTTATAATCGAAAAAAAAAAAAAAAGATCGGCCCGCTCAAGAAAACAAGATTTCGTGGCAGATTTAGTCACTTCAATCCTTCTTGAAAACATAGATGATAATGTATACAGAGAGATTTCAAAAGCATAGAAATGTAGATACTATCTGTGTAGGCATTTTCACACACACACACACACACACACAAACACACAAACACAAACACACACACACACACACACATATATATATGCGTGTGTGTATGTATATATTTGTAAATGTTATTATTTTATGTATATATATACATATAATCTTAGGTGATATACATATAATATATCTACGTAAGTGGGGATTACTACTAGTAACAGTATTTAAAATATTTATTCTAATGAATGACGCACAGACGTCCATTTTTCAGCCGAATGATTTCATATACTAATTATATATGGAAGATCTATGTAGCTTAATACCCATAAATATATGTTCGTACTAGTGTAAATAAATACATACATATATGATAACTATATATATATATATATATATATATATATATATATATATATATAACTACTTCATTTACTCACATAAAATTAATATACGAAAGTATAGATTTATGCGTAAACTTTAAGTATTTACTTCAAAAGTGCTCAATACATAGGTAGAGCTAGTTAGTAATTTATAAAATATATATGGCGATTAAGCTACACTGAATATTCGGCGTTTCATCCACTCTAGGATTCCTCAGGCTTAGCCTTAGGAATCCTAGAGTGGATGAAACGCCGAATATTCAGTGTAGGTTAATCGCCATATATATTTTATAAATTACTATATATATATATATATATATATATATATATATATATATATATATATATATATATATATATATATATATATATTGTTATCATACTGTTATACATATATAACTATATATACAGGATGGTCGCTAGAAAAGCGGGAAATATAAAGGTCAGCTTAGATCATGAGCTTGGAATGATATCCCACGGGTTACCCTTCAAAACGCCACACGAGCTTGGATTTTTATGTTAAGACGCTGCAGTGAGGTGCACGGACAACATTTTGAGTATCTATGAGTATAATATAATATTTGTCTTTGAAAAACTTTGTAGAAATTATTCTTTGTAAAAATAAACCGTTGTTTGACAAATTTCCGACTTTTCTAGCGTACTTTTCTAGTGGATGTACAGTATAACGCCATCTAAAATTAGTAACAAAATAAGTACAGTATATATAATACACATGTATATAATCAAATAACATTATAAATAACACCAAAAGGCTAGGCAAATTCCGTAAAAAGGGGCCGAAAAAAAACATCGTATCCCACATCGGAACCTGAAAAAATCGTGTCTTAGGGCCACCGTATCCAGAGGTTCTACTGTACAAGCTCTCTATATATACGCCGTTGCCAAGTTGAAATATATTAGCTGGCGATAGGTTTAGTCACGACTATTGTAATAGATGGCCTAACGTAATTTAGTCTGTTGACGTCATGAATTTTGTCCTGTGAAGTCTGATCACGTGTCCCACGGCTTAACCGGAGTAACGTATACATTTGGGGGGGGGTAAATTTTTACCATGCCTGCACGACCCAAATTGCCAAGAAACTACGAAAGGGGACCGAAAGTTACTGTTTTTTCATTTCTGAAAGACATTAGTCATTATATGTGGATGAATGCAATAAAAAGAAATTTCACACCATCTCCATATAGCAAAGTGGGGTATCAAAAAATTATTTAAAAAAAAACACCCGCATTATTTCAAATGTTTATCTCTTCCTTATTAGTACACTTTTTTTCAAAAGAATTTTTTTAAAATGAAATTATGAATATAAAAAAATGATCTTTCATATTATTTATATTATGTGCTGAAATAATAAATTATTACTTAAAAACTTATTATTTAACACGGGAAACGGGAGTGTGTTGTAAATATTCTGTACTTTCACCTAACAATTTAATAAAAGCGATATCGTAAAACTTGAATTTCTTGATTAAATAATTCTAACACTGCTGATATGGAGTTAATCGAATTTATGAGCAATTTTTGTGGCAAAGAGAATGACGTTTTTCAGTTAAACTAATTTATCGTTCGATTTTCAGTTTGAATTTTTTTGAATATTGTTGTTCATTTTGATTTTAAAAAATACTGTTGTCCATTTTGATTAAAAAATTCATTGTTCGTTTAAATTTAAAAGAAATCGTTTACTTTTAATATTTGTTTATTGCCTTAATTCATATTTCATGTTTTACAACGTTTGATTGTCTTCTGCTTCAAACATACCCAATGCTACATGCATAGTTTTTGTTTGTCTATACAGAATAAACTTAAGTTTCACTACAATTGAAATCGTGTTCCTTCTTTTTCTTTTTAAATGTAATTTATAAGTAAATAAAGAGCGTATTCTAATCTTTAAAATCCATATTACAACGAAATATCCAATTGCTTTTTACGCATAAACAAACAACTTTTCTCCTTTTCAATTCTTTTTTTTTATTATTAATCTTGGATGGGTTTCAGTATAAATCATCGTGTTCTTTACTTATCTTTTTTTTCATCCAATTTTGAAGTTTTCTGTAAAAATTTCTGCTCATTATCGACAGTCTAAGTATTCCGCATATCTTGCTCGCAAGAGCCTCGGCAATGACGTCATTTTTTCACGATAGGCCATCTCTTACGATAGCCGTGGCTTAATTACATACTATATATAACTTTATCTGCTATGATGCCATCATATAAAACGTTCTCTGCTACGACGTGATATATAAAGCTTTTGTGAATATGCATCATATATGACGTAGTCATATAAGTGTTATATGGTATGACGTCATATATGGCATAAATTGTGAACAAACAGACAGGAATACAACTTTTTTATAATAGATATGTGCATAGTAATATGAATTTATATATATATATATAAATTATATAAAAGTCAATGGTCAGTGTGTGTGTGTGTGTGTGTGTGTGTGTGTGTGTGTGTGTGTGTGTGTGTGTGTGTGTGTGTGTGTGTGTGTGTGTGTGTGTGTGTGTAAGTTCCTTCCTCATAGGTTATGAAAAGGTTGAGCATATCTTTCGCTAATTTCATGCACAGGTAATATATGTCTGGAAGTTTTCTTAGACATGTTTTGTAAAGAATTTCTTTCTTTCTTATAGATAAAAAAGAATCTTTACAGGGTAATATTTTACGTCACATCGACCAAGTCAGAAGCGACTTTTCCAGGGCATTCATCGTCAAACACAAATGACGTGATACTCTAAACAAACACAGACGAAATCGATGAACGAATTATCATAATTATTTTCTCCATTTTTTTTTTCGAAATAGTCTACCGAGCAAATTATTCCTCGTAATATATAATATTCAATAGATTTCATTTCATAATAATACATTTGCATTAATAAAAATGTCATGTAAGCGTATTGTATTACCGGGCAACGTCTGGCGCCAAGCTAAATAATATATATATATATATGTTGCTCCCCATTTAGGGGGTACCAAATTGGTCAAAGGGAAAATAATTGAATTCGTTCAAAGAGTATCACTAACAAAAACAAATAAAAGTATCTATACATAGATATTTTAATCTCAACCAAATAAAAAAAAGCTTAATGCACACACTAGAGAGAGTAGAGCTTATTATAAGATAAAAGAAATTAAAACTGCAAGTTGAAATTTACAATCAAATTTATTGTTCGACTGAATACTTACAAAATCCTTATTCCGTAGAGCTTCAAAGAATGCTATCCTTGCTATTCTTCTCGTCAGAGGACAGAAGCAAGACAGAAGATAATTTGCTGATTTCTTTCTGTCATCTGATAAGAAGAATAGTATTCTTTGAAGCTCCGCAGAACAAGGACTTTGTAAATTGTTTTTTTTTGTTTTGTTTTTTTTAATATTCAATCGAACAATAAATTTGATTGTAAATTTCCACTTACAGTCTAAGTTTCTTTTCTCTTATATATATATATATATATATATATATATATAACTACTTCATTTATTCGCATAAATTTAATATATGAAAGTATAGATTTATGCGTAAACTTTAAGTATTTACTTCAAAAGTGCTCAATACGTAGGTAGAGCTAGTTAGTAATTTATAAAATATATATGGCGATTAAGCTACACTGAATATTCTGCGTTTCATCCAACTATAGGATTCGTCAGGCTTATGATAAGCCTGACGAATCCTATAGTTGGATGAAACGCAGAATATTCAGTGTAGCTTAATCGCCATATATATTTTATAAATTACTATATATATATATATATATATATATATATATATATATATATATATATATATATATATAGTAAGTTATAAAATGTATCTGTAGGTATTTATTTATTATAGTAAAAAAAAGAATCATATATATATACATATATATATATATATATATATATATATATATATATATATATATATATATATATATTCTTGGAATTTTTCACCTTGAAAATTATATAAAATAATTTTTTAACAAAATGGGAAAATTAAGAATCTTTTTAGTTCTTATTCATATTTTTGGTTTATGGTCGATATTTCAATAAGTTGAGCTACTTCAGGACATAATCTAGATATATATTGGCTCGTATTAATCGTGAGGAGACATGGGGTTAACTTTGGTGACATACACACACACACACACACACACACATATATATATATATACATGTATATATATATAATTCTTTTTTTTTACTATAATAAATAAATACCTACAGACACTAGTGTTTCATCCTTTCGGGAATCTTCAGTGCAGAGCGTCACGATTAACACCAGTCGACAGATTCGAACTCGGCAACACGAGCCATCTCTGGCTCGATTAGCAATGATCTATGCATAAGTGCATATATATATATGTATATATATATATATATATATATATATATATATATATGGAAATATATTTTCTTATAATATATTCCAATCTTTATTTAAGAAGCTCAATGTAATTACAGAACAATATAGTGAATAAATGACAAAAGACTGCATTCCAAAGTTCATAATATTAACCATCTTATAATGTATTCCTTTACTTCAGTTGAATTGTAAATGCTAACTGAATTAAAAGAATAGATCAAAAGATGGTCAGCATCATGAACTTTTGAATATAGTTTTTTTTCATTTATTCACTACATATATATATATATATATGTGTCCAAAATATCACTGTATGGTTAAAAAAAATTTTCATTTTACCAATGGTTATTTTGTTCTCTATTTCAGATATTTTACCGATGATTTTTTGAAAATTAATCATGGATGAGTATAGTATTGAACAACATACGCACACATCGAGAGATAACGTGGAGTTTCTCAGGCAAAACTTTGGCGACAACATTATTTCTCGCTATGGCAATGTCAAATGGCCACTCCGTTCCCCAGACTTGATTATTCCCGACTTTTTATTGTGGGGATAGCTTAAAGACAGAGTCTATATTAACAAACCCGAACCCTGCAAGAATTGAAGGAAAACATCAGGAACGAAATAAGGTAATTAAATCGCAATCCAGAGACTGCAATCTGTCATGAATAATGTTTTTGAAAAAGCACATATATGCGAAGCTGAAAATGAGTAATATTCAAAAGACATTAATTTTTATAAAAATAAGATTGTTTAAATTTTGAATTTTTTTTTTTTTTTTCCAATGTCTTAGATTGTTTTAAGATTGCAGAAAAATATCATAAAAAGTAAAGAATCTATTCATGTTCAAAACTCTTCGGTAACTTTTATAACATATATATCAAGAACCCCGGTTTACACAGGTTTATGTGAGATTATCGAAGTTAATCTACGGTGCGCCTAGCCAATATCAGATGAGTAACCATTTGGTAATACAAATCGCTGTATGTATTGCAACAGAACGTAGACATTTCCAGATTAGTATCTGGGAGCAATACGCCTTCAATCTTCGTTAAGACATGCATATTTTTTGCAAGGCAGTCACAACTTCTCAAGGCTTGAAGGCTACTTTAGGATAAGGATTAATGAATGTTAGATGGTAGTTTAGTCATCGTTAATGGTATAGATTGGGTAGAATTTTGATTATTCAAAGAGACGGTTCAACAAGAAATGTTTTACATTTGATTTGCGTACAGTTCTAGAAAAGACGCTTTGCCCAGGGAATCTGCTTTTAGAATTAGGCACAGATATAGAATGGGGAAAATTGTTGATAATAGATTTAGATAGTCGAATGTTTTCTGTGAAAGTTTGGCAAAGGGGACCATTGATTGTGGCTCAGACAAGCACTTGCTACGAAAATAATGTAGAGCAGAGACAGGCTCGCAACTTCTCCTCTGTGAGAAATAGTTTGCAGTGAACAGAAAAGGGCATCACCTACTAGGTCTCGAAGCCGGTTTTGAACTCTATCATAGCACGATAGGGATGTGGCAACAGTATTCTATTTTAGGACTATGTTTTTTTACACAGGGATCACCACTTATCAAGGCCCGGAAGCCACTCAGGGATAAGGGTTATGCATGTCTACTAAAGCGATATAATAGTCTAATTTCCCAGCTATCTTGGACATTGATTTGATGATATGCGTTCCATTTCAGATCAAGATTGAAGCTCAGTCCTAGAAGCATTCCAAAGACGAAAAATTCATTTCAATAGAATGGATGGTCTGTATTGAGAGGTAGATGACCGATCTCCAGAACTTTTAAATGCGGGGCGGACTGATGTTGAAAAGCATTTCTCCTTAAGACAACAACGTTTGTAATTATGGGAGCTATATCCGGTTGAAGAGTTTTCAGCACTATGATTGGAATGACCTCAGGGCCAGTGGTTTTACTGGAATCATGATTTTTCATAAGCTTGGAAACATCATGCACAGATATTTGTATGTCGCATAGCGTATTTTCAGACACAGGAGGAATTACTATGGGTATGCAGCCATGGTCGAAAAGAGTAGAATTTGCTGCAGAGTTCTTGGCAAAGAGTTTTGCTTTGTCAGATGCTGATGCACTTATCACAGGTTTATTGAGGATGGTTGGGAAAGAGAACACATCTCTGTTCAGGATCCTGTTTGTTATTCACCAAAACTGGTGAAAACCAAGCCGTTGCTCAATTACTTTAAACTTGGCGTACAAATGATACGAATCCCTCGCATTCTTTATTACTCCTCAGTAGTTGCTAGCAGTCCTAAAGGTGACTTTAGTTTCATAACATCTATTTCGTTGAAACCAATGGAAATTCGTAGACATTTATGCTGACAACACTACCATCTATGGCAACACAGCAAAGACTGTAAATGGCCAATTCTCTCTGATTCCCTCCTCCGATCTTGGTCACGTAGTACAATGGTAAAAAAGGGTGGCTAGTTAATTTTAATGCATCTAAAACCAAACTTTTATCTTTATATCATTAACGCTCTGATCTCCGCTCCGGTAGATATCCCACTGCTGATGCAATTCTCTAGCCAGGTACGTCCAAGGATGGAGTAATATTGCCACATCTGGGCAGGAGCTGCTAGAAACATCTTATCCTGCTTTGAAAGGCGTCGAAGCCTAGTAGGGGATGCCCTTTCTCCCCCCTACAACCTCTTTCCCACAGAAAAGACGTTTTGAGCCTGTCTGCTCTATCGTTATTTTCATGAAAAGTGCTCTTCTGAGCTCTAATCTATGGTCTCCCTCGCCAAACTTTCACGAAAAACACTCGTCTAACTGAAACCACTATTAGTGATTTCCTCCACTCTTTACATGTGCTTAAACCTAAACGTAGATTCCATGAACAAAGCTTTTTTTCTTAGAACTGCACGCCTGTGGAACTCTCTTCCGTTTGCCTGCTTTCCAACTGACTACAATATGATCATCTTCAAGTCCAACGTAAACAAGTTCTTGATGAGCCGTTCCCCTTAAGTAATCCAATTTACCAAATTTCCACTACTAATGATTACTAAGATATTGTCCCATTGACTATTGTACACCCATTAATCCTTATCCGCGAGTGGCCTCTTGGCTTTGATAAGTGGTGACTCCTATGTATTTTTTTAATAGTGGTTTCTGTGGTACATTGGGAGTGAACCACAGCGGGCTATTAGGCTTTTGCTTAATGATATGAGGAAGAAAACGCTGTTGTAAAACCTGAGGTTAACTCTCTGCACTTTTTGTAGAAAACGTTTGCACCGATTAAGTGTAGCAGCAGTTGAAAAAGTGTGAATCCACATACACAAAGCCTTCACTACTATAAAGAATTCATTTGTTTGGTTTTCGGACAACTCAATAATTGTGGCGGACCTCATACGTTGAAATCGACGAGAGAGTCTACCAAGGTAATATAATATAATGTGTATAGATTTTCAGTATTTACTTCAACACTGCTTAATACCTGAATAGAGCTTATTAGTGATATCAGTCAAAATATATATATATGGCAATTATGATACACAATTACTAGATATACAGTCATTATTTGTTTCAAACTCATACGTTACTTGCTCTAGAAGCGTCCCATGATTTCATTGAAATGGATAGAACTTTACTGTTTAGGAAAATCCCTTACAATCCATTTAGAATCTTCGACAACTCACAAAATAAAGACAGTTCGAAAAATAGATTGCAACAATCTTGGAATTCTAAACGCAATATTATTTTCCTATGTAAATGGAAAGATGGTCTTTGAAACGTGTAACGTATACTTCGTAAGTAAATGATTAGTATTATGTCCATCGTATTCTTACGATTGAGCACTTTGTTGATTCCTTTTCAACCTACTCTGACGCATTATCTATTAAGTATATTTTTATCATTTATTCATACAAATATTATCGGCTACATATATGCATACATTTTGTTGCGATTTCTTTTGGAAATGCAAATTCATTAGGCCAGATCTTCCAATGAAATCGTATTTTAAATAATAATTCTTTTTTATATCCAAATTCTATATGTCATTATCTGTATTACTGCATATCTAGTAATTGTGTATCATAATTGCCATAGATATATTTTCTGACTGATATCACGCGTCACCTACCCGGCTTCATAAAACCTCGCAGTTAGCAAGATCAGGTGGACTCTTCATCGAACTTTCTTCCACTCGACATCATGGCGGAGAAAAAGAGAAAAAAAAAGATTGACAAAAAAGTTTTACTCCGAAATATATTTCTTAAAAAATAAGCACTCGTCTAATTTATAAAAAAAAATTCGCCTGTCAGTTTTGGCTTCAAACGTATTCAATACGTATTTTATTCTTCAGATTTCACTCAGCGCGTCTAACAGATATAAACAAAAAAAAACTACCCAGATTTTACAAACCGCGCGACCACGCATCACCTATCCGGCTTCATAAAAACCCCGCAGTTAACAACATCACGTGCACTCTTCGTCGAACTTTCTTCCATCCGACATCATGGCGAAGAAAAAGAAAAAAATAAAAGATTGACAAAGGAGTTTTGCTCCGAAATATATTTCTTAAAAAATAAACACTCGTTTATTTTATAAAAAAATCGCTTTGTAGTTTTGGCTTCGAACGTATTTAATACGTATTAAATACGCTTGAACCCAAATCTGCAAAGCGAATTTTATATATATATATATATATATATATATATATATATATATATATATATATATACGTAAGGTTTCAAAGTTTGTCACAACCGAGGGTGGTAGTAGGGGTAATCCCCCCCTCTCTAAAAATGCCCTTATGGTGTGTGCCGGAAATAACTCCTGACACCCAAGTCCAGCTTTTGGTCTTCTCGTGTGGTTGAGAGGTAGAGGCAATCCACTGACACCTTAAAAACAGTCACTTCGGGTAAGTTGAACTCGTCAATTTTGAATGGCAGTCCACCTAGAAGAAAGCATCTCTGATTCAAAACCTCAGCTGCCAAGCGGGATGATCCCTATCAGGGGTAAAAGCTACGGGAGTAAACCCCAACAGAAAATCCGGGGGCGAAGTCCTTAAGACGGCCTAACTTTATATTGTCATCACCGGAAACCGCTGTGGCGCTGTTAGAGCCAAGCTGTATTGGCTCTGTCTTTTTCTTAGATCATCTAACTTCGTGGCGAGGGGAGACAGCTGCGCGGGAGACAGCTATCTTCCAATATCATCCTGGCCAGGATATGTAGCTCATCTGCTAGACGGTTGCTAACAATATTACACGTAGGGCATACTACAGAAGAAAACGAATAAGGCTAGAGAGCTATATGTCTTGATGTCGATTCTAACTAATGGTATGCAGGTCTTATGTTTTAAAACTTCGTAAACCACTACTGTATATTGGGTACAATATAATAATTAATACAGTATTCGTACGATAATAATAAATGCGAAATCTACATGTAATAAATATCATATGTAAGCTTATTTTACGATCGGGCAACACAGGGCGGACTGCTAGATAACATTAAATCAACTCTCTAGTTCGCATATGTGTTCTTTCTAGTGACTTCCGTAGAATAGATACACCATTCATATGCACTAGGATGTGTTTTACGTGTTTTAATTCAGCACGAAGTCATGCATCGTTTAAAAATCACCTCACTAGGTGAAGTGCACTCTTGACAACAAAAGATGCCTGAGCAGCCTCGTTGGTGTTTCCTGTAAGAGACACCTTAGGCGATTAGCAATAAACTAATTTCTTCTTAGAGAGAAGATACAGCTTGGAAAGGTGGACCTCTTAAACAACGATTCCTCAGCCTTACAACAACCAATAGGGTAACGATGGGTGTACCTAGTTCGTTTCACGAAAACATTTAACTTACGGATGTTAGCAACCTACACGTGTATCCACCGATAAATATTTGGTAATTTTCTAGAAAGATATCTAGCTAGAAAGATGTCAGGAAAACAAATGTCCACAATCGAATTTTCTGATGCATACGAAAATGAATGAATAAAGCTCAACAACAATAACAACAACGACAGTAAGAAATTCATTGTCGGATGCAACAGAAAAGCTATAAAAATAAAGAAAATAACCTACTTGAACATGATCATCAACTCCGGACCAGTTAACATCTTAATAAGATCAGTAATCACAGATTTCGAACCTGGTATCCTCAGGGTTCAATGTTCATGTCTTAACAAAATAACCGAAAAGATCACAAAAAAATAATACAAAACAAACATAACAACAACGATATGTAATTTGATTATATTGTTATCCGACATTTTTCCAATCCCAATCCCGACAGAGACTCTTACAGTCAATAATGAATAAACCTTAGGAAACTTTAAAAGCGGGGAAACTGGCAAACGGCATTCAAAGCAAAATGCTGTACATCTAAGAATCGGATAGCCCTAGGCAGATCTTCTATTTATTCAGGTCTGATTCAATTTTTAGATCGTCTTAAAGATTCCTAATGAAATCATCACATTATCAGATTTGGTTACAAAACCAGCGATCGAGAACTGTTATTTAGAAGGGGTCGCTGAATACACCCAAATAAATTGGAGATGAACATATCGCCCGACAAGTAATTACGGGTCTAGCCGAGTTATTATCTTTAAAATAATTAAATTATACAAAGGGGAACGCACAAATCAATGGCTCGCACTATTTCGAATAAAATTATTTTTATTTGGACTCTAACCATGGAAATGAAATGTAAACTTTTACACCTCTTTTTCTAAGATGGGGACTTTTAAAGATTGCGCATTTCCAAGATGGCGACTTTTAAAGATGGCAACTTTTGAAAATGATGACTGGATTTTTTTTATCGTTATCTTTTACGGCATATCAACCCTTTTCAGATTAATTAATGTCAAATTTTGATTTTAAAAAAGTAAGTTTACGTTTCACGTTGTTTATACGTTCAAATATTTTTTTCTGGTGTTTGGTTTGGTTTGGTTTGGTTGTTTTCATGCCTTATGGACTTATTTATTGCCGAAATGGACATATTTATTGCCGGAAATAGTGATTTAAAAAATATGATTAAATTCTATTAATTTATTTACTGCGGATTATTATCCTCATCTTTATTAGTTGTTGTTTCACGACGTTTCGGCTAACTATTCCTCTGGCCTTCGTCAGGTGGAAACCGCGACGGGATAGGAACTCCGAATCTTCTAACTGCATTCTCAGCAATTATTGCCACCTATAGTTGTCGTCGTCTCACCACGACAATAATAATAATAATAATAATAATAATAATAATAATAATAATAATACTCATCTCAATAATGAATTCCAATTAAAAATATATATATGGAAGATCAGAGAATAAATAAAAGTGGATTTATAAGACTAAAAAATTCAACCTTAATCGTCCTTCGGGGCCCGTGGCGCAGTGGATAGAGACGTTGAATCTCTACGATTCCAGGTGAGAATTGTCTGAAGATAGCGGTTTTAATCCTACCCAAAGCCGGGATAACAACAACTATGGATGGCAGTAATTGCCGATAATTATTATTACCAGGAACAAAAACATTGAAAATAAATTAAATCTACTCTTACTTGTTATGTATTTATTACCTAAGTTATCATCTACAGAAATCATACATTCATGTAAAATAAAGTTTTTTTTTTAGTTATTCATTGAATGAGTCTCATTGCAGTTTCTGTTTTCATCGATTGAGCTCTCGGGCGCTGCCATTGTATTCCGTAAGCGATCACGAAAACCTACAATTTCTTGGTTCTGTAGTTTCTTTATGATTATATCTCTTTGGAGTGACATTGCTTGCAAACATAGTTGTCACTAAAGTAATGATTTTTTCTAGAAATTTTATAACCGTCTCTATAGACTTTTCTGCATCATCGCATGATATTGCTTCATCAGAGTGTTGGTTATTTACATTAGGGTCAAGAGAATGGGAGCTGTCGCTATTTTCATCACCATTACTGCCTTCAGGATATTGATCAGTAGTTTCCTCATCTTGTTGCACCCACATTTCAACATCATTTGCATTAAGTGATTTAAGAACAGCTTGGTTGGTCGGTAACCGTTTGGTTTCAAGAATTTTTTCTAGACTATATGTATTCTCTGATTCTTTCAGTTCAGAAACCTTTGGCGCTGATCATAATTTACCCAATGCTTTTGTTAATGTGATTGCTCGAACTTGATTCCATGCACTTGTGAGAGAAAATATGGCATCTTTGATAGTAAAATGGCGCTGAAAATAGCTTAAATCACGGTACTACTATTTATCATATTCATCATGAAATCATTTCTGTAGAAACATTTTACGTTCCAAATAATCCCTTGATCCATAGGTTGGATGAGAGAAGTCACATTAGGTGGTAAGTAGCACACAAAAATATTCCCGCAAGATGACACTAGTTCAGACTCAGGAGGATGTGCTCTACAATTGTCTAACAGAAGCAAGCGCTTTGAATAAGATTTATCTAATTCAAGAAAACGCCGCTGGAAAACTGGCACAAATTCCTGCAAAAATCATTTTTTAAACAATTGTTGATTCATCCATTTCGTGAAGAATAATAGGATACTGGCAAAGGTGAAACTCCTTTCAATGCTAGGGGACACTTTGATTTGCCGATGACAAGAAGCTTAAGTTTATGAGTTCCAGAAGCATTAGCGCATACCATCACTGTTAGTCTTTCTTTATTTAATTTGAATCCTTTCATTTTCTGCTCCTCGGATCCGGCTAATGTTTTTGTAGGTAAGCGCTTCCAATTTACGCCACTTTCATCAGCGTTGTAAACATCGTCTGGTGTTAAACCATAATCGGCAATTATCGTCTTGAATTTGTCACAATAATTTGATGCTGCATGTGTATCAGCAGACAGTTGTTCGCCTGACATTGTTAATTGTCTTGTACCATGTCTACTCTTAAAGCTCCTGAGCCAGCCTTTACTGAATTTCATATCTTCTGTGATATTTAACTCTTCCTTAAGAGATTTTGCTTTTGCAATAAACATGGGCCCAGATATTGCTACACCTTCATTCCGTTTTGCTATAAACTACTCATGCAATATTCGATCGAATTCAACTTGCTTTGGTCCGCGAAGAGTCCTTCTTTTGACATGTCTTTTACTTGGGGAGAAAGAAGCAGCCTTGGATGTTTCTTCCTTTTTCTTTTTGATATAAAACGGTGTACTTCTTCCAATCTTATAATCTCTCAATCTAACGCTATTTTCAACTCCAGCATCTAATTTTTCTATAATTTGACATTTTTCGAGTAAAGTCAGTGTCACTTGTTTTCTTTTAGAGTTGCAAGCCATTGTGATGGGTTGTTTTACACTATTTTAAATATAGCAATCTGAAAAAAAATTTGCAGTTAGTGTAAATTAATTATCAATAGCTAATCTACATTCATTACATAGTACAAATATTAACATTTCTGCGCAATATCTGACAAAACCATGTAAACAGTTTACTGCAACTCCGCATCAAATATGCTAATAGAGTTTCAATGACGAGATAGTTCAAGTTTAGAGAAAGTCCAGGTTTAGAAGAAGTCCAAATGAGAAGAAGTCCAAATGAGAGGAAGTCCAACTTTAGAGTAAGTTCAAATTAAAGGAATTTAAATCTACCTTAAAGGAGTTTAAAGCTACCTATTATATATATATATATTTTTTTTTTTATTTGGACGCAAAAAATATTTTTATTTATTTATTTATTATTTTTTATTTATTGTTTTAATATATATATATATATACAAAAATTATATATATATGCGCGTGTGTGTGTATGTGCGTGTGTATATATGTGTGCGTGCGTGCGTGTACGTGTGCGCGTGTGTGTATGACTCCGCTGCTTCCAAACGCCTTTGTTACTGTTCAACATTCGCAATCGTAAAGGAGAATTGACCGTATGTACGTCTTCAAGGTTCTGATCTTATTGTGTTTCTGTTTTGTAAGATGCACTCCATACTATGGAGGCCGGATTTTGCCATCACGATGATTTTCTTGAATTTCTACGCCACTCTTACCATCAATACAACCCAGGTACTTGAGTGTATCCACCTGCGTAATGGGTTTACTTTTACATTTGATATTGCAATTTGGTAATTCAGCCTTTTTTTAGACAACCATGCATCCTGTCTTATTAGCATTAAGTTGCAGGCCTTCTTACTTTCCTCCGTTCTTAGTATTCATTGCAATTTGTCGCAACGAACAGTAGTTTTAAAATTCATCGTTTTATATTCATATATGCAGGATGTCTTAAAAACATGCATTGTAATCACTTGTTTCGTGGCGTTATCATCGTTGTCTTGACAATAACGGTTATCCATTTCAACACTTGCAAACACGATTCTTACATTGCATTTATCTTCTGTATTGGAAGCCATTCCATCCACTTTATTTTTATAAATAAAAGTTTCATCGTTATTCGAAGTGTGAGTACATTTTGGGACATCCTCACGATCCAAATGCATTGTTTACAAATTTGAAGAAGGAAAAGTCATTGAAACGATATATTTGCAATCGTTTTATATTTATTAAAATAGCTATTAAACGTGTTCGTGTGGAGGTTGAGTAGACTAAGAAATTTTTATTGTAAAAAAATCCTATATTATCAATCTATCAACGTATCTCTCTCTCTCTCTCTTTCTTTCTTTCTTTCTTTATTCATCTATCCAACTATCTTTTATGATACGAGGGGCGTGCAATAAGTAATGACCCTGGCTCACTTCCAGTTCTCTGATCCAGCTAAAATTTTGCATGTGCAATGATTTATATCTCTACGGGTTATGTAGCAAAGTACAGCTCTGAACTAATTGTGGTTTCTGATTTACAGGTGTTTGAACTGAGTCAGGTGTGAAATGGAGCCTGTTGAATGTCGAGCAGTGATCCGGTTTTTGTATTTGAAAGGACGCACACCACAGGATATTTTGGCTGAAATGAAAGAAACTTATGGTAATAATGCCCTATCATATGACCTTGTAAAACGCTGGCATCGTGAAGTCAAACGTGGCCGGAAGTCTGTGGAAACAGCTCCCAAACCTGGTCGCCCCCTTCATTCTGCCATTGATGAGGAATCTGTCCGTCAAGTTGAGGCTGCCATTTTGGAAGATCGGCGCATTACTCTTCCCAAAATAGCCCTAGATGTCAAGATTAGTATAGGGTCTGTGTAAACTATCATTCATGACCATTTGCATATGCATAAGGTGTCTGCCAGATGGATTCCCAGGTTGCTCACACCATTCCAGAAGCGAGGATGAATTTGGAGATGTGCCAAGAAGATGAGTCAAAGTTTTTCAAAAGACTGATTATACAGGATGAAACCTGGGTCCATCACTATGATCCAGAGACCAAAGCCCAGTCAATGCAGTGGAAGCACTTGGACTCATCACCTCCAAAGAAGGCAAGGGTGCAGCCCTCCGCTGACAATGTCATGCTCACAGTCTTCTGGGACCAGGACGGAGTAGTGATGACAGATTTCCTGGCAAAGGGTACCACAATTACAGGAGCATATTATGCTTCACTTTTGAGGAAATTAAGGGAAGCTATCAAAATTAAGAGGCGGGCAAGATCAGTAAAGGTACCCTCCTCTGCAGGACAACGCTCCGGTCCACAACTCGCATGTTGCCAGATCAAAAGCACGGGCGTGTGGTTATGAAATTCTGCCCCATCTTCCCTACTCTCCTGATCTTGCACCCTTTGACTTTCACCTCTTCCAAGCCATGAAGTTGTTTTGGAAAGGAAAGCGTTTCCCAGATGATGCAGCCTTGATTTTTTAAGTCACGTCGTGGTTGGAGGACCAACCTGGGGTGTTCTACAAAAACGAAGTCCAGGGCTACATAAAACGATGGGAGAAAGGCATAACTCTGGGTGGTTCCTATGTAGAGAAAGACTAATAACTGTGCCAAGTTTCGTTGCTCTACTCCTATGGGAAGTGGGGCAGGGGCATTACTTATTGCACGCCTCTCGTATATCATTCCCTTTTCTCTATTTTAAAATATCGATTTTTATCGATTTCTTTTGCTATCTGTATTTATAAAGAGCCCAAAACAATAAACTAAGGGGGTCATAATAGGGGTCAAAGTTTAAAAAAATAAAGCCCTCCCTTTCTCAGTTTTTGTATACAAATATATATATATATATATATATATATATATATATATATATATATATATATATATATACAAAAAACATTTTCCTTTTTTTGCACTTCTGTTTTTCTATTGGGTTTTTATTTTCATTAAATGACTAGTTTCGAGTAAGACCAGAAGTTTATTGCAATGTAACGATATCTTTTAAGACTGAAATGATAAATTCATTGTAGCGACTTATGGTTATTTTGTTCACCTAAATTACATAAAATAATATATTGCTACTTTCATTGAGCCTTGTCAACAACCTTGTTGAAATTCAATGGATTTAATTTTGGATATTTTGAACAGCGAATATATATATATATATATATATATATATAT
>NC_136486.1:100040792-100083292 GCF_053919585.1 Euprymna scolopes | reverse complement strand
TATATACATATGTTTAAATATTATTATTATTCGAACAAAAACTACGTAAACAGATAAACGATAAAAAAAACTAGACAGTAAATTGTCCATGGCATCATAGCGTAATAGGTTAGGGCGCTGGATTGAAATACATTAAGTCTGGAGTTCGAATCCTAACAACAGTCAAGCTACGCTGAAGAGGAGTAGAACTTCGAAACACGCGTGTCCGTAGATTACGGTTTTAAAAAATTATATATATATATATATATATATATATATATATATATATATATATAACATCCTAACACTATATAAAATTATATATATATATATATATATATAACATCCTACCACTAACAACACTCATTATCCCCTCCAAAATAGTCCTCATACAGACATTGTCCCACCATTTGTTGAACACTATGAACAAAATTCAAACTATTTAACTAATACAAATTAACAAATTAATATTAATACCAGACCTCGAGCTTTTAATAAAGTACATACATATATCGGCGCTACTTCAACATTAATTAAGAAAAGAATATCAAACCACATTTCTTCTTTTAACAACCTATTCTAATAATAACCAAGGAACTTCTCTAACCACTTTAATTATAAAACTTAACTTTAACAATACTCCCTTCTCAATCAAATGGACTATTATAAAAAAAAGTTAAGTCTTATACTCCAGGCTCTAAGTCATGTCGCCTCTGTACAACCGAAGCTATAACTATAATTACTTCCCCTCAAAGTAACAATATAATAAATTCTAAAAATGAACTGATCTCTTTCTTTAAACATAAGTCCAAATTTAATTATGGCAATTTTGAAATTACATAGTTATTACTTTTACCTTTTATATAGATATAAAATATTTTATCTTTAACTTTATCGTTTTTCGACATACTTCTTAATACTTTATAATTTAATAATCCTTTATTTTAATTCTTTATCTCTTATTTGCATGGCCGGTTTTTTATCTGCATTTTCTGTTTTATTCTTTAAACTTTCCTATCTATCTATTATATCAATCTACCCACACTTTCATATCTTGTATGTATATTTACTTAAATTTTACTATATGAATTTACTTACTTTTTTTTTCCTAAAATTGCAGATACCGGCCATCTTCTCCTCTTAAATAATTTTTATTTTCTATCTTTATTCTTTTCTTATTTTATTTTATTTTATATTATATATTATATTTTATATTTTTTATTATATTTTATTTATTTATTTATTTATTCTTTATTTTCTATTTATTTATCATATATTTATTTATTTATTTTCATTTTCCTTTTTATTTTTTATTTTCCTTTTAGTGTCGTTTAATAACTCTTGTTGACATTTTTTTAAATGATAACGTGTACATTTCAGTTGACCTATATTATTTTGCCCTATATATATTTTTCGCGCCTTTAACATTTCCTGTCTGGGTCGTTTTGACTTTTGCTTCCCTTTATTTTATATTTAACTTTATCATTTTTTTTTCTCTCTCTCTCTCTCTCCTTTTTCTTCCTAGATCTTTTTTATTTATAGTTTTGTCTCGGAAGTAGAGTGAAAAGCACATCTTATTTTTCTTTTATTAATATTATTTTTTTCCTTGTACACATGTTTGTGAATTATTCCATGGATTTCTGCCTTTGGATTATTATGGACCATCTTCTTCAAATTACGGGATGTCTTTGGATTTTACTTGTACAAATGGAAATTCTTTTAACTTTCTTGAAGTTTTACATTTGGATTTTACCGTCACTGGATTATTTATCTTCCACCAGACTATCCATTCATGTGTAATCACCTTTTTCTTTACCATATTCCCTCTGCTTAACTTATTTTGTTTTCAAGTAAGATCTTTGACTTACTTGTTGTTTCATCAAATACTTCTGCATGCAAAATCCGATCCCGCATTTTGCTGATCCCTACCCTCCGATGAGAAGGAGAGTACTTCTTCGAAACTCCGCGGATTTAGGACTATCCATTTATCTAGTTTTTCCTTTTCAGATTAAATATGTTTTTAACTCATTTCAAAGTGTTTATTAAGATATCTTATTAACTGTTTGCTCATATATATATATATATATATATATATATATATATATATATATATATATATGAATGTATTAAAATATTTGCCTGGGAATACTTCTATTATAAAATGTTACCGTAGGAATGAACAATCAAAAAACGGTGCAATTCATCGGTGTGTTTATTAAATTTTAGAAGTATATATTTCAACTGTCTTCTCTCTTATTTATCTTTTATTTAATTATTTGCCGACTGTTAGCCTCATCTTCTAGTTTTTGTTTCCCGACGTTTCAGCCAATTATTTCTCTGGCCTTCGTCAGGTGGTTAACCGCGACGGAATGGGAATGTCGAATCTTCTAACGACATCCACAGCAATTACTGCCTTCCATAGTTGTTGTTTTCCTCTCACAACAACAACTACAAGATGGGGATAGCAATCCGCAAATAATTAAATAAAATGAATAATATAAATTACCCATCTCACCAGTTATTCCAAATTAATTCAATGTTTTCGTTTTGTTATTTTTATTTTGTATGAATTGTTTTCGTCGATACAGCTTTAAGAATACTCACGCATACCCCTCCACATACCCACACACCCAAATCCATACAAATACACACACATACACACGTATATATATATATATATATATATATATATATATATATATATATATATATATATATACCAGCTGTACCCTTCCACGCGTTGCTGTGGCTCAAATTTTGGCAATGGAAAAAGTTCCAAAATGATAGGTTTAATTCCACAGTTTTTGCTTTTCCATTTTCTTAGCTGATGTAGAGATTTTCTGGTTTGGTGACTCTTGAACACAACATAAATTGTCCATGTGAAAAAACAGTTAGTATGTGGCTGTAAGCCAAACAATTGTAAAGATTGTTCCCTGAGCTTTTGTGATGGTTATTGCAAACGACAATAAAATTGAAAAATGCAGTTTCCTAAACTGTAATGGTGTATCTGGTGGAATCATAGGAATGCGTGGAATGAAGATATCTTTACCTGCGAAAGGTCCTGTTAAGGTTGTTGTTTCTATGATATTGTTTGTTAATTATTTTTACTGCAAGCAATGTGCCATTGCAAAGCTTGGATTGGTTTATATTTCAAAACATGATAATTAGTACACCGATTTTCAGTTGCAGTGTATGCATAGGCACCCCTGGAAAATCTAGCTGTTGGATAATTAACCACATTTTCTGCTTCCACAACAGTGTCGATGGATGTGTATGTGACAACCTCACTTGGAATTTTACGTTGAATAATAGCGTTAAGTGCATGGACGTCTTTGTATTGAGCTGCAAGAATAGCTCGTTTACTCAGTCAAGTGGAAGTCGTATTATTAATTTGAATATCTGGAAAAAAAACTTTTTAACCAATTCTTCTTTTGATGTAATAAAATTACAGAAGTTAAAAGTCAAATAATGTCGCCCTTAACTCGGATCAGCCAGTACTTCTCCGTGACCAGTTTCTCACAAGTGATGCAAAAATTTCTGTGCGGATCGAGCAGTCTGCAACTGGATATCCATATTTTGTGTTAAGTTTAATGTCTTCACATGGCACCAAAAGGTAGAGTATTTGAGGGAAGCATTTATTCCATCTGCCGGTGTTGATTGAAGAATTACAGATAGCATTTGTCTGAAATCTCCTGTAAGCAATATTACTGCATTTCCAAATGGTCTGCCATTGCCACGCAAATCTTGCAAAGATCGACCAAGAGCCTCAAGTGATTATTTGCCTACCGTTGTGCAATCATCTCAAGCAATTAGTTAGCATTTCTGCAATATTTTCCCCATACTGGATGGTTTGGAGATGTTGAACATGAGATTTTTGTAAAATTGAATGTTTAATAGTAGTTTCAAAGTAGAATAAGTAGTTCTACTTAATAGCAAGATCGCAAGGATTCCACATGCAGCAAGGGCTATGTCATTTTGTCACTGAATGGCTGCTAAAATCAAGTTAATTAGAAAGGTTTTACCAGTTACTCCTGGTGCTGTTCAAGGTAGCAGTAATTTCCAAATAACTTCTATTCTCACAATAAGTAAATTAGGTGACTAAAATAGGATTTATCCATGTTTGACAATGCCTTACTCACTGTAATTAATTGAGGAGACTACAATAGGATGAGGAATAGGATATGGACAGATAGACAGGAAGATATATAGATAGAACAGACAAAGTGAGATGGAAATTCAGAAAGAGAAGGAGATAGAGGGAGAGTTAGAAACAGAGAAGGGGCGAGGCAGAGGAAAGGAGAGAGGGGAGAGAGATAGAGGGAATTAGAGAGAGAAAGGGGCGCAAAGAGAGATGGAGATGGTGATTATATATATATATATATATATATATATATATATATATATATACAGAGAGAGAGAGAAGGAGATGGATGGAGAGAGTTATTAAGAGAGGGGGAGAGAAACTGAGGATGAAGTACACTTCTCCGTTTTTTCCTCGATCAGTAGAGGAGAAATCCTTCGCGACTGGGGTAATTTTAATTTTTGTTACTATCCAAAGTAACGGAGTTTTTTTTTTTCGGGGGCTAGATTTTCCACAAGATTTTCCACAAATTAGAAATCGACTGATAACCATCTGTACTTTCACCTAACAATTTAATAAATAAAAAAATATTTCAAAACCTGAATTTAACGTGTAAATACTAATTTTAAAAAATAGCACGGTAACGTGAGTGCATAAGCGCCACTTTATTTCAAATATTTATTTTCCAAAGACTGATTGAATGAATTGAAATTTAAGTGTTGTGTAATTATTTTCTCAGTGTTCGACTTTCAACGGCGCATAACGTCAACAGCCGGATGGAATCGAGCGTTACCGAGGAAATAATAACAACGCTATGTGAAAGAAAAAGTAAAGTAAATTTAAGATAAAAAAAACACAAAAAAAAACTACCGGTCATTTGTATTTCTTAATAAATGTTTGAAGAAAATAACATGTTTTTTTTTGTCACAAAAATAAAGTATTAACATTTTTTTCGATAAATAATAGCAACTTCGTTAATTTTTACGACTTACCCCAGCGAATTATAAACACCTCAACCTCCTCATGTTAAAAATGGCTTTCGAAGTTTTTGGGATATATATATATATATATATATATATATATATATATATATATATATATATATATTATATATATATTATATATATATATATAAAGCTGAATGTCTTTGTGTGTGTGTGTGTGTGTGTGTGTGTGTGTGTGTGTGTGTGTGTGGTCACGAATAGGCTCCTATATGGTTTACTTTTAAAAAACTGATTACATATAATGATAGAAGACGTATCGAGACACAGGAATGTGTATGTTTGATCTGGTAGAACTGTGGTTCATTACAATTGTGGGATCTGCGTTTCGCGCCTGGTCCACAAAGTATGGAAATAAAGTATTAAAAAAAAATTTTTTAAAGTTTACAAGTGTTTTTGATATAGATGTACATGAGAATACTTTGATAAGTATGATTTAACTTAAATAGGGATAGTGTAATAAAATTGTGGGGTCTGCGTTCGCGCCTGGCCTCCATAGAATGGAAATTATTTTTTATTTATTTTTATTGTTTTGCTAATTAGTCCATCGGGCAAATTATTCCTCGTTATACATAATAATCTGTAGAGGATCGATTCTATGATAATACATACGCAATCCTCATAAATATGAATACCATGTTTAAGCGTATTGTACGACCGGGCGATGCTAGTATATATATATATATATATATATATATATATATATATATATATATATATATATATATATATATATATATATATATATATATATGTCCAGGCTTGAGATATTAAAAGTAGGGACTAATGAATACAACGATGTTGTTAGATAGTGCTCGATAACAAGACCAGAATATTTGTTATTATTTGTTCGAAGGTAAACAGATACATTTGGTCGTTACAAACAGCCATCTGTTTCAGTTAATGAGACTTCGTCAGGCGACCCTGCACCATTCGACGCTATAGAGGGAAAAAGGGGTCTCATTGACTGAAACAGATGGCTGTTTGTAGCGACCAAATGTAACTGTTTACCTTCGAATAAATAATAAAAAATATATACGTATATATACTGAATAAATGACAAAAGACTATATTCCAAAGTTCATGATGTTGACCATCTTATAATTTATTCCTTTAATTCAGCTGATATTTACAATTCTTGTCAGTATCTGTTTCGTAGTGCAAAATTACTTAAATTTTACGTAGTACAAAATTACTTAAATTTTATATCAATTAGTGAATCTATTTTGCCTTAGGAATGCCATATATATATATATATATATATATATATATATATATATATATATATGTGGCATTCCTACGTGGTATTGAAGTAATCAAGTGTGTCAATAACCTAAGAGTAAAGATCCTTTAGGTTGAATTGACATTCTATTTAAATTTGATTTACTATACAATCCATTCCGTTTCAAAGAACGACGAACGAGAGTGTATATATATATATATATATATATATATATATATATATATATAAAACTCAAATGACTTTGTAACGAGTGATGTAACCCACTTTCCGGTTTACGACATCCGGTTCCGCATACGCGCATTAACATTAACCCATAACAACGTAAACAAATAAACACAAATCGCTTCTTTTGCAGATCTTGACCTGCGCACTGAAATATTAACGTTATTATTTCGAAATTATTATTTAAGATGGGAAGAGTGGAGGTGTTTTGCAACTATTCTTTATTGCAACTATATTGTCGCTATTTTCTTACAACTAAGCAACTTTAACCCGTTGACAAACATGAGAACAATTGTAGTAAAGCCAAGACTACTACTACTACTACTACTACTACTACTTTTTGTACCTTTTCTCCACGTTAAAAAACGACCTTTGTGTCTAACTCTGTCCCGTGGGGAGGCATAGTAAATAGGTACTACTATTACTCTCTATCCATACCTTTTACTTCCTTCCCTCCTTTTTTTTTTGTTTACATTTCTAGATACAAAATAGTTGTGTGAGAACGGTGAATTTGTTGACACATTTACTAATCTGTTTCAATATTAGTTTTATTTTATTTTATTTATTTAGGTTTTGTTTTTTGCTTCAGGGTTTTATTATTTTTTTTTTTTAGATTTTAAGTTTCTATAACTTGGTTGAAGGATTCCAATATGGGTTTTTCATTCTTATATTTGTCATCGGCAACTTCATGTACGTTTTTGCTGCTAAATGACTTTTGTCGGCGTTCGATTCGTAGGAAAATCATGTTTAATTTTGTATTTTTTAGCGATTATTCGGAAAAATAGGTAACTTTACACGAATAGGGAAGATTTTTTTCATGTTTGAGTAATCCGTACGTGATTTTTAATTTTAATATACTTTCATAGAAACGTTTCTGTTATGTAAAAAAAAAAATATATATTTTCTTTACGTAACAAGTGTCACGCTCCTACATGAATTCCATAGCTAATATAACATACTGACCCAACGGGTCACGGGTAGTCTAGTATATATATATATATCGGTAATTGTTATCATTTCGAAAGCTGTTCTTAAAATGGGAAGGGGATGGAGTTTTGTCAGCTAGTATATATATATATATATATATTATCACCAAAGACTATTAGTGCGTGTTGCCCACTAAACGTTAGCAGAACTGAAACAAAGCATGCTGAAACAGCAGCTCTCATCATAATTTTTTTTTCTGGGGTCATGTATGTTTAGAGCATATGGAGTATATATGGATACTCTACTGCATCTTTTCTGTACTCAGTCACTGAAGAAGAATTTTTTTTTTGAAAACTAGGTTAATTGTTACTTTCGTGACAATATATAGTGTCCTTTTGGGAGGCGGGATTGAGTTTTTCCATATTAAAATTGACCCTTTTGTAACATTGTACACTTGCTCACACGTTGTGACCTCAGTCGAAAAATGGACAAAAGAACAAGAAACTCCGACTCGCTTTTGTGTTTGTACAATGGCATTTATTTCTTCGTCGCGAGATTTCGAACGTTATCTCGTTTCAGTCGTGATCTTTGTCTTTCTTTTTTTTATAGTTCTTCCCCTACTCCCCACTGATAACGTCACTTTTCATACATTTACATACGCGTATCCGCGGTATGTTACACTTTGATAAAGTCCTTAATTGTGTGGGTGCAATTACATAGAAACGGTTGCTCCGCGGAAGCCCTATAAAACGATATTTTAAAAAAAAAAAAAAAGAAGAAAGAAACCCCCGACAAAAACGACTTTAAAAAATTTAAAGTAGAAAATACACGGAATTGTTTGTTTTTGTGGCCTTTTTTTTATTTATTTTATTCAAGCCACATAAGATAGATAATTGTTTGTAAAGCAAATATCGATTCTTAATGAATGTGTCAGGTTGCTTCGAACTAAGACTAAAAAGACTTACATTGAAAAAAAACTGATAATTATTCCTATTAAATTAAAAAGAAAACGGTTGTTGATCGTTTTGGCACTTATTAATACTCCTTTTCCTTTTTTTTATATCTAATGAATTTATTCAATAAATAAAAATAGAATAAACTACCAACCATTTCAGCGCCTGGGAATTTAATAAAAACACATTATTGAAGCGGAGAATTGTATTCTATTCACATTATTGAAAAAAGGTCTCATGTACTTTTCTTGCTTTATACGGTCACCACATGACGACTACCGTAGCTTAAAGACTTTTTTAGCTGTCTTTCGTTATAAGTTAACATTCAGAAAATTTGAACTGAATTATATATGTTTAAACACATAACACATTACTCAATAAGTTGCGGGCCTAACAAATAGAAAACATTATTAATAAATGTAAAGTCACATCATTTTATAAAGTACTAACCTTCAAATATCATGTGTAACATTAAGTCGTGACCACAGCCGGAGAATATTTTCCCTTGGCACAAAATCCAACAAAGTCTCGACCATGTTTAAAACTACCGACCCTATTGACTACAGGATACTACTTGCCCTGTGCAGTAATAGGAGTTCCATCCTCCCAGGTTTTGCCTTCTCTCTTTAAGAAAGGGTTAGTGTTAGAGTTTGGATGATGGATTAGAATCAGGAATCAAAAACATTGGAACTTTTTGCGGAATCGAAATAGGTATTAGAATCGGAAAAATGTGTGCCTGTTATCCGATGCCCAAGGCGATTCTGTTGTTTATTTCTTTATTTTTGTTTGAAACTTCATATTCCATGATACGCATTAAAGATTGATTGAAAAATATTTATTGATTTGGTACTTATGTATTTTGGTACCGTGCTGAAATAAATAACGTTATCATTTCGAAAGCTGTTCTTAACATAGGAAGGGGATGGAGCTTTGTCAGTATTCTGGTGTTCCACCTACCAATTTAATTGAAACAAAAAAATATATCATGAAACTAGAACTTAACATGAAAAAACTATTTAAAAATAGCGCGGTACCCAGAAAATATATAGCACCATTTATTTTAAACTGCTGGTAAAGCTAACATCTATAGATCACACGCATAAGTGTATTTTAATATTTGCGATAATATATGCGCATATTACATGTATTTTTTCCTTTTTCTTGTTGTTGTTGTTTTATATTTTGTTTGTTTGTTTTTTTGGTGGGGGTTTTTTTTCTGTGGCAATTCGAACCCACACACAAAAACAATTAAATATTTAAAAATGTAAAAAGAAGCGGAATTGAAATCGGTAATTGTATCGGAATGGAAAAAAATGTAAATCTACACAACCTTTTTTTTACCCCAGTTGTATCATTGACAGGCCTATTACAAGAGAATATTCTTTCCATTATTTTGTACTCTCGAGTATATATCAGTTAATATCTTATATGTTTTAGATAGAGTGATATGGTTCTCAATGGATTAACTGTGTCTAACTGTGTCGGATATATACTCGAGAGTCAAAATAATGAAAAGAATATTCTCTTATCATAGCCATCAACATTGAAAATCGTCTTTTCGTCTTGTAAATGGAAACAGCGTTATGCCAATCGCGTTATATCCAAGTGGAAATAAACTAAGGCTTCGAAATAGTCTTTCTTCCTCGACCGTTTGTAAACTGGATTTCTCTACGAATTTTAACTACGCGCATATTCGATTTGAATTTGGATCTATTTAGCAACATTGTAAATCCAACTACGTCTTATGAAAACATTGGGGGTTACGATTATTTCGCTTTTGGAAGTGTCTAACCACTGCATATCCTTCCATCTGAACGTTTAATTTTTAATTTCCTTTTTTTTCACATTTCATGTATTTTCACCATTTCATAAACTCTTTACACTAACATTTTTTGCATACATGGCAAATTTTCAAATAATGCAGCTTCAATTTATGCTAATCCATAGCCTCGCTATAATATTCATTTACTAATATTTTTACTCGGATGAAAAGAATGCATTCTTTGAAACTTTTCCGATTAAGGAAATTTTAATATTTACTTTTTGAGTATCCTGCTGAACAATGAATTCCCCTAAATTATAATTTACAGTTTTAAATTGTGTTCTTTTATGACAAGGTCTATTTTCCGTTTTTGTTGTATTTAGCTTTTTTTTATTTTACTGGGATTACTATATGAATATTAATATTTATATTCGCTTTGTCTACAGAAGCTTTTGGCTTCTAAACTTTAGTTTTACTTCCTGATTTTATATATATATATATATATATATATATATATATATATATATATAAGCATCATTTTTACTTCCTGATTTTATATATATATACATATATATATATATATATATATATATATATATATATATATATACGCATACATATATAAATATATACACATATATGTATTAGTGTTCGGGTGATTAATTGGAATCAGAATCGGGAATCGTAAAAATCGGAACTTTTGGGGGTATCAGAATCGAAATCAAAAACGATTCATTTCATTGTTTTTTATTTGTTTTGTTTAAAAAAAATCTTCCACTGCTGATAGTAATGATAAAATAATAAATATTTATTGATTTTAAATTACTAGTAAAATTAAAGTTGATAAATCATCCTTACCTAACCTGAAGAAGGTCAGAGGTTACATCGACCGAAATGCTGTGAGAATCACACGAAGATGAGAACAGTAATCCGATTAATCCAAATAATAGGAATAACCAGTCCTCATCTAAAAAAACTCAGAAACGTTATATTACATTACCATATGAATAAGATAATATAAGTGTGAAATATATATATATATATATATATATATATATATATATTTCACACTTATATTATCTTATTCATATGGTAATGTAATATAACGTTTCTGAGTTTTTTTAGATGAGGACTGGTTATATATATATATTCGTGTGTGTGTGCGTATGTGTGTGTAGGGAGCGTGATAAAATTAATTTACATGGGGATTACATCATTTACACTCACCTGTGCTAAAAGTATGTTGAACATTTGGACTTATGGAATGGACAAACATATAGTCGACTGCAGATCGTCGAAACTAAGCGAGCACACGCGCACACCCACATGATAAAGTGGCGTCGATGTTTTAACGATGGTGTTTGGGCCCTTGGCTACTCTCCAAATAGTGGCGCCATTTAATGGTGCTGCCTCCACGGGGAATCGATTGGGGATGGATGACTGCCCGGAAAACTTGCTTCTGGTGGACTTCGTGCGTCTTGGAAAAAGACACAAAACGCTTAGTAAAAGAACTGTGAGAATTACTTGGAGTTTGTCAGATAAAGAAATACATTCAGGGAAACTGATAAATAGAGATAGATAGATAGATAGAGGCATTGATATCTCGATAGATAGAAAGATAGATAAAGAGAGGTCGATAGCTAGCTAAATAGAGAGAAAGAAAAAAGACAGAGAGAGATTCAGCGGCTTCATATTTATTATACACTAGCGGATGCGCTGCGTCGGCACACACAACGTCGAGTCAAACACAAAATCGAGTACACTCAACATCAAGTACACTCAACATCATCTTACCATCAACGCTTACCTCGTGAACTTCGAGTATGAGAAATTCCCATATGCACAAAACAAAATCACTGAAAAAACAAAAATTCCCTAACTAAGGGTAAGGATAATGAGTAAACGTTGGATAAACTGATGGTTAAAATTATTACGAACTTGTCAAGGTTCGAACCAGGAATCTTTTGATCCGTAGTCACAATCGTTATCCATTGCGCCACAAGTCATGTCCGTATGTCGAAGGATGTTACCGCGACTGTATACAGACAGTGCTAAATTCCGTTCACATAGGCAGGTAATTTTTTCGGCAATATTACGAAACGGCCCAAAAACCCTTATTTAGGGCATTTTTTTGTGACTCGGCGTTGTTTGTTACGAACCACATATAGATAAGGACAACATAGGGAATCACCTCTTTCATGGAAAAAAAAGACTTTTTTTTTAATTCTGTTCGAAAGTTTTATTGCTATATATCCACACGCACACATAAATAAATAAAGAAACATTTAGAATTTTATTAACACTATACAGAATAGATTACATATCCTGTGCAACTGTGTCCTAGTTTGAAACAAGTATAAAGGAAGTACTCCTCTCTCTCTCTCTCTCTCTTTCCCTCTCTCTCTCTCTCTCTATCTCTCTCTCAATTAATAATTATTCTTTTATACCATACAGACATTAGTCTTTTATGCTTACGCAACTATCAGTGTAAGGGTAACAATTCGGGACAGTCGGGTGATTCGAACCCAGCTCCGAAGTCACCTTTGACTACATTTGCTTAGCCTTTACCCTCGGGCCAGCAAACAATTGTCACGGGAATGAAGGAAATTATCAACTAAAAAACGTACAATTTCGACGCAGACATTAGACAATCTAGAGTGTTCGAATGAGCGGAAGTAGTGAACGTTGCATAAACGCTAGTTGACTGCCTCTTAGTTTATAATTCCAATACAATGCACATTCCTAATTATTTTTAATTATTCGTGATTATTCGTGATTATACTTTTTTTTTACATGGAGGTCACCACTTATTAAGACCCAGAAGCCACTCGGGTATAAAGGGTATTGTGTGTACAGTAATCAATGGGATAGTATCGTAGTAATAGTATTGGAGATTTGATAAAGTGTCATTACTTAAGGAGGCGGTTCATCAGGAATTTGTTTTTGTTGGACTTGAAGACATCCAAGTTGAAGTCGGGAGGGAAACAGGCAAGCGGCAGAGAGTTCAACAGGCATGCAGTTCTAAGAAAGAAGCTTAGTTCATCGAATCTACATTTTGATTTAGACACATATAAAGAGTGGGGTAAATTATTGACAGTGGTTTCAGCTAGACGGGTGTTTTTCGTGAAAGATTGGCGAGGGGAAGGCAGAGATTGGAGCTCAGACGAGCACTTGCCATGGAAATAACGATAAAAAAGAGATAGGTTCGCAACGTCTCTTCTGTGGGAGAGAGGTTGCAGGGACGAGAAAAGGGCATCCCCCACTAAGTCAAGAAGTCGATTCTGTATTCTCTCAAGGCATGATAGGCGGTTTTTAGCAGCTCTTGCCCAGATGTGGCAGTAGTACTCCATCCTTGGATGTACTTGGCTTTTATATAGATAGAGAATTGCATCAGTAATGAGATATCTTTTGGAGCGGTAGAAGGATCCCACCATTTTCCCAGCGACGTTGGCCACTTACTTGATGTATGTGTTCCATTTCAAATCAGGAGTAAAGGTCAAACCCAGAAGCTTATCAAAACATGGGGCCTCCCCTAGACGAGAGCCATCCATTTCGATTGATGCCAAATGGGAATCAGAGTGTTTATGATGTAAAGATAGGAGCTTGGTTTTAGATGCAGTAAAGACTGCCTGTTAGTTCATAATTCCAATACAATGCACATCCTTAATTATTTTTAATTATTCGTGATTATTCTTGATTATTCGTGATAATTATAATCCAATACACATTTTGTAACGAGAAAAAATAATATGAAATATATATCAATGTTTATAGAAATATGTAACCTAGAATATGAAACAAAATTCGATGCAATTTTAAAATGAATAAAACCATTTATAACTATTTGTACTCACTAGAGGTTCTCACAAGGGCCGTCATCAGAGAGTAATCGGTGCCAGTAGCGTTCCCTAGAATCTTGGTGGCAACAAGTCTGTTCAGATTTCCATTACTCTTCATCTCTTTTGTTAACCTTTGTAAACGACTTTGCGTTATTGCAACAGTCGCTCTCCATCGATTTGTCGCTGGCAATAACCAGTGGTCTTCATTGGAATTTGGGTGGCAATAAGCCTCTCAAAGGCACCATTCTTCTTCGCACTCATCTAATTGAGGCCTGGACAGTGCTCTTTCTCTCTCTCTCTCTCTCTCTCTCTCTCTCTCTCTCTCTCTCTCTCTCTCTCTCTCTCCTCAGGCTTTACGTTCTCCTCAACCCTTCTCGACTCTTTGGTGTGGTGACATTCGACAATGACACTACAATCTTTATTTTTTGCGAGGGGGAAATTTAACTTACAGTTTTCTGGTATTAGTTTTCTTGTTTTCATGTGGTGCTTCTCTACGTTTGTTTTAATTCTGTTGCAGTTTCTATATGATCGGTTAATGTTTTGTAGCTCATACGGATTACTCTCCGTATTCAAGGGTTTTCCTTTAATTTTTTGGCCGTTTTCTTTAATGCCATCTGTTCCATCTTCTCTCTATTCCTTTTGGTTCTATTTTTTCCCTTTTGTTTTTTTTTTTGTTTTTTTTTTTTAGTCTTTTCAGGATTGTTCCTAGTGCTCCAACGATTAATGGTGCTGTCTTAACTTTCTTTATATTCCATATTCCTTTCAGCTGTTTCGCCAAAAAATCCTATATTTTACTTCACTTCTATGTCCCCATATGTGCATCCTATAGTCTGCTGAGACAACGAAGTCAACGATCTGGTAGTCTTTTCCTTTTTCCTACCTATTATCACATTCGGTTTCCTTACTTGGATAGATTTATCCGTTTGTACTTTCATGTCCCATAGCATTTTATGATTTGTGGTTTCCAAATATTGCTACCGGTTTGTTCTTGTACCATTTGTCTCAGTGCTCAAGATTCAGCTGTTTGCCTTCTCCACCCGGGTGTGTTTATTCTTATATTCTTTTTTGCGATAATAGTTTATCGTTGTAATTGTCTGTATTTTTGAGATGAGGTGTTTTCATTGATTGAGATTGTCGGACTGACTTCCTCATCTTGGTTGTTATTGTCACAACGTTTCGGCCGTTTTGCCCTCCGGCCTTCGTCAGGTGTTTTGTATCGAACTGGGGAACCGTTTGTAAGGAGTCTCGAACCCACCCCTTTATTATTATTACGGGGGTACCGTGTTCGGACTCCAGCTAGGCTTTGGGACATAGTTGCTGATTCTCTGTTTTGAATGTTCCCCAGTTCGATACAAAACACCTGATGAAGGCCGGAGGGCAAAACGGCCGAAACGTTGTGACAATAACAACCAAGATGAGGAAGTCAGTCCGACAATCTCAATCAATAGTTTATCGTTTTATCTCTTTGTCCACAGAGTCTGAATTTCTTGTTTCCCTGTATCTTGTCGATCTTAGCTTTGATGTAGTTTTTTCTAATCGTCTTAACTTTTGCGACTGTTATAAAGGATTTAATTTCTTTGTTTATGTGCCCTTTTCGTAGCCATGTTCAAGTGTCCTAAGTCTCATTTTTGCTCATTCTTATGAATTACCCGTGTAGCTGTTTCTCTCATCATGTTTTTCTGGTCTTATCCCTTGACTCTCTGTTTTCTATCTTTTTTTTATTTTCACCGTGTCCCTTTGTTATGTAGTTGGTCCGGGCAACACCAAGTTAGCTGGAGGATTGTTATTATGATCGTCATTGATATTTGTAAAGATAGAAATAGAAAGAATGTTGTCGGGGCGAAATAAAATTATTTATGTTAAAATAGTTCCCAAAAATGTTCATATAATAAAGAGAAATGTTAGTTTTCATTATTAACGTAAACAAAAATACGTGACGAAGGTGAATCATCCGGTTTGTGTCTTTGATGGCGCAGAGTTAATTACGTAACGAGATAGTTTATAGATACAGGTAGAGATTTGTTCGATATCTAACACGTTAGCTGACAGATGAGCGTCTTGTCCTTCCAGGTTGAGACTTAACACCCACAGAAGTCAACGGGGTGGAATAGCAAAATGTAGACTTGTACGAAATGTGCCCAAACTCTGAGAAGAACCCCAGCATGGAAAGGCATGATTATATCTAAATTTAATTCATATCTTGGCGTTCCGTTTTCGAATGAAAAAAACATTTTTAATTTCAGGAAGCACGAAAGAAACTTTTTGAAGGTATGTGTCTTTTGTTGATGATCCCACCGGCAATATTATCCGTCCCTTTGTGAAAGACTGCCTGTGTAAGTTGTCAGTTGTTATTCACAAGATTATAAAAATATCCACACACATGAGCACTATAGACGATCAATAGACGTTATACGTACATTCAAAGAACTAGACGACCACATAATATTAAAACACATCAGTTTTATAGACCCTATTTATATACAGACTCCATTATATAACACCTTGCTGCGGTGATTATCCTTTCCGTGCTCTGCGTTATGCATTTTACTAATTCATTTTAGTGTCATCACATAGTCTTCTATACTAACCAGTCCTCTCCTTGCGTATTTTCTTTTCGCGTAGAGTCCTTTAATATCATCCTTTGGAGGTAATACCTTGTGTATGGTCATAAGTTTCCTAGTCTACCGGTCTAATACCTCAGTTTGTTTTTTGGTCCAGCCTATGAAAAGTCCAGATTATCTTAATAGTGATACTGTTCATGCGTTGATACATCTTATTAAGCGCCTACTATATAATTTGGTTCGTCGGCGTTTATTGTTATTATATCTTGACATTAAATAACTCCGAAAGGGTTGATTAAGCGTAAAACGGTCCAACCAAATAGAAAGATGTGATAACAGAAGCAAAAGAGTGTCGCTATATGAAACGGTGTGATTGTCTTTCAACCGAAGTCGACGTGGCCATTTTGTCAATTCAATCGGTGTTGTCAAAGAAAGTGATAGCAAGAAAAGAAAACACTACGAAGAAAATACGTTTAACGTTTAAAGACATGCACCTCTTTTTCCCTGCGGTATTTTTTCTTCTTTTCTTTCCACCATCTTCTCTCCCATCTTTCTCCCCTTTTTCCAATTCACTACCCTTTTTAACTCCCGCTGCGAGACCCGGATTTCGCTCCAGGTCTATATTTTTACATGCATGGGACGTTTTAGCTAACCGCAATCGGCGTCCTACCAATTTTTGGCCAGCTTATTACCGTTTTAAAGCTATCGCCGGGGTACTTAGCACTCAGCATCTAATGGCTAAAACGATTTTCTTCTTTTTTTTTTCTACTTCTTATCGTCATCCCCTTTTGTTTATTTTTCTTCTTCTTCTCTTTCTTTTTTCTCTTTTTCCTTTCCTCTTTTTGTCTTCGTGTTCTTCTTCTTCTTCTGTTTTTCTCCCGTTCTTCCCCCTTCCATCTCCTTCACTCTCTACCTCATTTACTTTGTCAAACTAATATTTAGCAAATAATGACTGTGACAAATTTCTTCTTTTTCTACTACTACTACTACTACTACTACTACTAGTTATCATTCATACTCTTCTTCGTTCTTTTCATTTTTTCCTTGTCTTCTTCCTCGTCTTCATTCGCACTTTTCCTTGTTATCGTTTTTTTTTTTTTAATTTCTTTTGCGTTCTTCTTTTATTTCTTCTCCTATTTTTTCTTGCCCTCTTCCTTTTTTTATATCATCCTCTTTCTCGGTTTCCTATCAGAATGGCACTTCACAACTAATAAAAAATACAACCTTTTCTCTACTACTACTACTACTACTACTACTACTACGAATACTACGAATACTACTACGAATACTACTACTACTACGAATACTACTACTACTACTAATGCTAATTATTATTTTTATTGGCTCGCAAGGAGCTTTTACACAGGTCATCAAAGACCTCTCCTTGAAACCAACCTGTGGCGTTCCCTGGAAACTGAGTGTCAACAAGTCTCTTTAGATTTCTAGTACTCTCCACCTTTTTCGATAACCTTTGCAAGTAAATCTGTATTATCACAACAGCCGTTTACCATTGATTTCTTGCTGGCAGCGGTCATTGGTCTCCACTGTAATTTGAGTGGCAATTAGTCTCCCCAAGTTTCCAGTTCTCTTCGTACTTGTCCAGCGGAGGTCTGGTCAGCATTTTCTCCTCGGTCTTTCCATTTTCCTTGACCCTTCTTGGCTATTTGGCATCACTTTTGGGGAGGGTATTATTATTATTATTATTATTATTATTATTATTATTATTATTATTATTATTATTTATTGCTTTTTTTTTCTTGCTTATTTTCTTACCGTTTCTTCTTTCTTCTCTTTTACTGTTTTTTCTGCCTTTTTTCTTCCTTTAAAACTATCATTTTCTCTTCCTCTATTCCTCTAATTCTTCGCCCAGTCGTTCTGGTTCCTTAATTAAAACTTCCTTATTGCCGTCTTCTTCTTCTTCTTTTCTTCTTCTTCATTTTCTGCTTCTTTATTCCTTTTTGCCGTCTTCTTTTTTTTCTTCTTTTTCTTCTTTTTCTGCTTCTTTATTCCTCATTGCCGTCTTCTTTTTTTTTCTTCTTTTTCTTTTTCTTCTTCTTCTGCTTCTTTATTCCTCATTGCCGTCTTCTTCCTCTTCTTCTTTTCTTCTTCTTCATTTTCTGCTTCTTTATTCCTTATTGCCGTCTTCTTCCTCTTCTTCTTTTCTTCTTCTTCATTTTCTGCTTCTTTATTCCTTATTGCCGTCTTCTTTTTTCTTCTTTTTCTTCTTTTTCTGCTTCTTTATTCCTCATTGCCGTCTTCTTTTTTTTCTTCTTTTTCTTTTTCTTCTTCCTCTGCTTCTTTATTCCTCATTGCCGTCTTCTTCTTCTTTTCTTCTTCTTCATTTTCTGCTTCTTTATTCCTTATTGCCGTCTTCTTCTTCTTCTTCTTTTCTTCTTCTTCATTTTCTGCTTCTTTATTCCTTATTGCCGTCTTCTTTTTTTTCTTCTTTTTCTTTTTTTTCTGCTTCTTTATTCCTCATTGCCGTCTTCTTTTTTTTCTTCTTTTTCTTTTTCTTCTTCTGCTTCTTTATTCCTCATTGCCGTCTTCTTCCTCTTCTTCTTTTCTTCTTCTTCATTTTCTGCTTCTTTATTCCTTATTGCCGTCTTCTTTTTTTCTTCTTTTTCTTCTTTTTCTGCTTCTTTATTCCTTATTGCCGTCTTCTTTTTTTTTCTTCTTTTTCTTTTTCTTCTTCTTCTGCTTCTTTATTCCTCATTGCCGTCTTCTTCCTCTTCTTTTCTTCTTCTTCATTTTCTGCTTCTTTATTCCTTATTGCCGTCTTCTTCCTCTTCTTCTTTTCTTCTTCTTCATTTTCTGCTTCTTTATTCCTTATTGCCGTCTTCTTCCTCTTCTTTTCTTCTTCATTTTCTGCTTCTTTATTCCTTATTGCCGTCTTCTTCCTCTTCTTCTTTTCTTCTTCTTCTTCTGCTTCTTTATTCCTCATTGCCGTCTTCTTCCTCTTCTTTTCTTCTTCTTCATTTTCTGCTTCTTTATTCCTTATTGCCGTCTTCTTTTTCTTCTTTTTCTTCTTCATTCCTCATTGCCGCCTTCTTCCTCTTCTTTTCTTCTTCTTCATTTTCTGCTTCTTTATCCCTTATTGCCGTCTTCTCCCTCTTCTACTTCTTCATTTCTCGCTTTTTTATTCCTCATTGCCGTCTTCTTCGTCTTCTTCTTCTTCATTTTCTACATCTTTCACATAATTGATGCAAACTCACGCCAGCATCAACGTGTAAATTGCGGTTTTTCTTCAGGCTTGGTTCTTCTCCATCCATTTCGCTCTGTGATCACATAATCGAAATAGAATTTGCGAGCTCCAGTACAACAATTCTTTCACAAAAACACGCTGCCTTCATAATTTATAAACTAATAGAAAATTACGCATAGAATTGCAGATGAATCATATGAATAAAATCCACAATTTTTTAATTGCATTAACAATATTCATTAATCTGAACTGAATTGAACCTCAAAACCACTATACAATTTTTTATTTATTTTTTGATATTTCGATAAGAAACATTACGAATAACAGGTTAATCTAAGTTCTATACAAGGCTGTGGAATCGAAATGTGAGTTGTTCGACTTCGACTCTGGTTATAGCTGGTAGGATTACATTACATCTTGCTCCAACTCCTAGAATTCCTAAATATCTGACTCCGACTCCTTATTTAAAAGTCTTCAAACATTTAAACTGTTTCTTTGTTTTGTTTTAATTTTGGAGATGAGGAATAATTATTCACGATTTTTTTCTTTTTTTTTTTTTTAGATTCCTATCTTGTTATTTGCACAATGTTTCGATTGATGGAACCTTCGATCTTATTCATGTGTATTTTGTCGGACTCGGGAATCTTTCTGTCAAACTCGTTGATGTGAACGGAATTACGAACAGAATTTAATCCACGAAGTTTGCATGCCCTCGTTCCCTCAGCCATGATCGGGTAGAAGACCTAAGTAATTCTCAATTATATTTTGCGTGTTGCTAGACTTAAGATTGAACCTTTAACCTCAAGAAGAGTGTACCTTTACAACTAAATTATACCAATACTTTATCCACTATGCTACGGGTCCTTGCTGAGTGCGACATAATATATCTGAAGAAGGTTGAGGGTTACATCGATGAAAGCGTTGTGAAAATAACACGCAATAAGAGAATAATGGCCGGAAGAATTCAAATAATACCAATGTCTCTTATTTATACAACAATTAACAAAAACAATCGATATAATATTCTATTGATTATAATATTCTATTGACTAAAAAAATGAAATGAATATTTTAAAAGTGAATGAAGAAAACTATAAGTGATACCAACTCCATGAATGTAGATTTACGATATAAAAATGGTTCTTTATTTGATAGAGCTCAAGAATATCGTGCCTCAGGATTGTCTGGTCTCTATGAAGTCCTACTTGTCAGTCGCGGCTATTCAGTAGCTTGGAGTATTACATGTTTTTGCCCTTTACAACGATCATCGCAAGACTACGCATGCAAAGTCTGAAAAAATTGAGCTGAGAACACATTAAGTAATGGCGCAAATGCGATGTTCCTACACTATTAATTTACGGTACTTTGCTTAACACTTGTCTGCTTGACACAACAAGACGTGTAATAGAGTGAGGACGTGCGTACGCGAATGCTGAGCCGTGTGCGAAAATGACGTCACAGTAGAAAAAAAAGAAAAAGACTATAAAAAAAAAGAACTTGCGCAGAGAGAAGAGCACGTTTGAGAGTACGTTTGAAACGACGTTCGGGAAAAGAGAGGTCAAAGGAAGGGACACGATCATGGTTTATTCGGATAAGTTAACCGGAAATAAATGTTGTGACGACGGGAAAAGGTGTGTTGAGTTATTACTTGTCTGCTGTTCCTGACGACGTACCTTGTTACAACGTGTCGAGTTCTGAAATGTCTACATGTTAACGCGCGTGTAACATTACAGGGGCAGAGACGATCACAGAACGACGGGTCCTGATATCGAATCCTCCTGGATTATCATGGGATCCTTGTTAGACGGGTTACGGCCCGAATACTGCTTGATTCTAAACCTAGAGTCCAGAGTGCCAGACATTATAGCTCTGAAACTACTACAGTGATGTAGTGTTGAACGTTGAGGGGGAATATTACAAGAAGAAGAAGAAGATAGGAGGAGGAGGAGGAGGAGGAGGATGAAGGAGACTGCGGAATGGGATGGGGAAACGATGTAGCTGACAGAGAAAAAAAAAGAATAAGAAAATCGGTTTAGCCATTATTTGGCGAGTGCTAAGTACCCCAGCGAGAGCAATAAATGGTAATAAGCCGGCCAAAAATTGATAAAGATGCCGATTACGAATAGCTAAAATGTCTCATGTATGTAAAACTATAGACCTGGAGCGAAATCGGAGTCCTACAGTGGAAGAAAAAAAAGTGTGGGGAACTGGGAAGAGGGAGACAGAAAGGAGATTAGATAGACATCATGAATAAATATTTATAGATATAATTAACCTGAAGCATAAAAACGTTTTTTTTTTTAATCGTTGGATTCGGTATTAAATAACGTTAAAAGAGTTGATATGGCGGGAAATAAATCAACCAAACAAAACCTCATGAATTTTTTTTTTATATATATATAAACAATTTGAAACATATTTTTTAATCAGAATGACTGAACTCGACATGAAATAAACCGAAAATGGGTATTCTATACCATAAAACAAACCAAACATCATAAATAAATATTTGTAGATATAAAGATCTTAAATCATAAAAACTTTTTTCCAAAATGATCGGGTTCTGCACTACATAACCTGAAAAGAGCTGTAGTGACGTAAAACAAATTAACCAAGCTTTATGACTTCATGAACAAATCAACCAAGTTTTGGACTTCATGAAAATATATTTGAAAATATACACAATCTGAAATATAAAAACATTTTTTTTTTCAAAATTACCTCATTCGCCATTAAAGAAGCACAAAAGAGTTGATATGCCGTCATACAAACCAACAATCTGGGCAGGAGCTGTTTGGCGCGCCCTATCTTGTCTTGATAGTTCTAAACCTAGCTTCGAAACCTAGTAGGTGATGCCCTTTTCTCTTTTTTTTTTTTTTTGCACAATGATCACCACTTATCAAGGCCCGGAAGCCACTCAGGGATAAGGGTTATTGCAAGTACATTACGTTAGTGTGGAGATTTGATGAAGTGTTTACTTAAGGGGACGGTTAATTAGGAATTTGTTAACGTTGGACTTGAACACATCCAAGTTGTAGTCCGGTGGGAAGCAGGCAGACGGAACAGAGTTCCACAGGCGTGCAGACTCTTTGCCACAGAAGAGACGTTGTGAACCTGTATCTGCTCTATCGTTATTTTCATAGCAAGTGCTCGCCTGAGCTCCAATCTATGGTCACCCTTTGCCAAACTTTCACAAAAAAACACTCGTCTAGCTACAATCACTATCAACAATTTTCCTCACTCTCTATCTCTGGCTAAATCTAAACACAGATTCCAAGCTTCTTTCTTATAATGGCCCGCATGTAAAAACACTGTTCCAGATGCCCACTTCCCGGCCGATTACAATATGGTAGCCTTCAAGTCTTGTTAAGCTGTTCCTTTAAATAATCCAGATTCTACCCAATCTACACAATTAACGATTACTAAACTACCACCTTACATTCATAAATCCTTATCCTCGAGTGATCTCCGGGCCTTGATAAGTGGTGACTTCCTTGTAAAAAGAAAACACTGAACCCATTTATATTTCTTTTTCAGAACGGATGATGGACTATGTTTGTTGTAGTTTTCTTATGAATTTTTTTAATTTTTTTATATAAACTGATTTATTACTTTTTTTTAAATAAAAAAAGTCACTTAATGTAACAAAAAATAGAATAAACATATCCCCACCCCAACAAAAAAAAGCAGCATTAAATATGATGAATGGTGGATGTTCCGGTTAAGTATTTAAAAAAAGAATCTTTAATTTTTTTTGTCAGTGAAGAGCTAATATATTTCTCTTCTCTGGTCAGTGAAAAAACGCAGAGCTACTTGAGATGAGAATGAGACGGTTGGTCGGTGCCAAGGCCGCCGCTTGTAGCTGAAGAGGCCACCGTGCCGGGTATCGCCCATGTACTTGATCATGACTGGTGCCTCACACTTGTTTCGCAGCTGTCGCCAAAATATCAAACTCCAGTTGGCTTAACTATAATTCTTTTCGTTTTATCAGAACACATTGATTATTATTGGCGGTATTTTCTCTCTAGAGTAGTTATACGCGGGATTTAATTTTTTACGTCTTAGTTAAATATATTAGCCGGGTGAAAAAGCCACTATCTATTTAAATACAAAGATTCGAGATACGAAAAACTGATTCATTCGTCTATGATTCCATGAGTATATTGTTATAGCATAAAATGCACACACACCGATATATGAGTATATATATATATATATATGTGTGTGTGTGTGTATGTGCGTGTGTGTGAGTGTGTGTGTGTGTGTACGCGCGTGTGTGTGTAAACTAATATGTGCATATGTAATTTATTTATATGTAAAGCTAACTTTTGAAAGATAGCTTGATGAACACTTGTAGTCTCATATGCCAACATGCAGGGGACTGAAACAATTGTACACAATGACGTGACCAATAGGAGAAAACCTTTCCGAAAATGGGTAAATACTTGTGTATCTATCTCTACTAACGTGGTGCCATGAATGGATGAATGAATATATATATATATATATATATATATATATATATATATATATTGAGTAAAATGATTTATAATTTATAATTAAAAATCGATTTCAAAAGAAAAAAAACAAAGAAAATCAATAAATTGTACAGTCGTTTTCAACCATTCATAAACTACATTTAACAACATGCCAATTAATGGATGGACTAAGATACTTACAGGCTTTAAAAGCAGGCGAATAAAAGAAATATCTGCCTTACTTTAAAAATGTTAGTTTGATTTTGTGTGTCTTTACCCCCCCCCCCACTATTTTTGCTGATGAGGCGACTTTGTTTTATAAAATCAAATGATAAAATGATTGTTCAAAACGTATTGTCTATTTCAATACAAACATCGTTTCCGAAACGATCGTACAATTTATGGATTTTGTTTGTTTTTCATATTGAAATCGATTTTTAATTATAAATTATGAATCATTTTACTCAATATTAAAATAGCTCTATACATTAAAATAAACTCCGCTCTTTAGACTGTTGGTCTAATTCCCTCAATATATATATATATATATATATATATATATATATATATATATATAGTCGGGATTCATTTTTATCAACAACATAAAGTCTCAACCGTTGTTATTATTTAAAAAAATGAATGGCGACTGTATTAACTGTAGAAGTCATATTCGTGAGCCGTAATAACTTCGAAATATTGTGGGGGTTTTTTTTCTTTAACGCGTGATGATACCCAATATTGTTATTACATATTAGTGCAATTATAATTTGATGAAGACCCATTCTGATATGCCAACACTGTGGACTGAGAAGATTGTACGCAATGTCGTGACAAATAAAAGTAAAACTTTCCGAAAGTGATAAATACTTGTGTATCTATTCTTATTAACGTAGTATCAAACGAAAAATATTTATAGCTCTGGTATTGCACTATTGATACATTGTTGCTGCCTTTCTTAGAAACCGCCTAGTCTATATAATTCTTAGTACGAATGCAAAAATGCGTGCGGATGCGGATATATATATATATATATATATATATATATATATATATATATATATATATATATATATATATATATATATATATAGTTTATCAACCTGCTTTTACAAAAATAAGCTGATAAGTTGTTTATATAAAACTTTGTTTTATTTCAACATAACGACTCGGCGTATAAGAAATAGAGGAGTGCGTAGCGAGAGATTCGAGTGGCGGATGACAGTCTTGGCAATTCGGTCGGCTCTCTCTCTCTCTCTCTCTCTCTATCTATCTATCTATCTATCTATCTGTCTATCTATCTATCTACCTTTATCTGTATCTTTCTCTTCGTTCTCCCTCTTGCCCTGATTTGGCAACTGTTTCTATTGATAATTACTCGGTCGAGGATTTCGTTTGATATTCTCAAAATATTTCGATTGTTGATTATTCGAATATCGGTTAGTATCAAGAATGTTGATTTACATTGTTTGCGCATCCTTTTTTGCAGTTTTTGATTCTCGCTTAGAATGTTCCGTTGTTTGAGAACTTTGTCAAGAATCCACTACGAGTGTTCACAACCAGCGATAATTCTGGCGTCCCCAGCTCAATATGCAACCCTGTTGAGCTATCTAAATGAGCATTATATGTTATTTATTTACATGTAATCACTGTTTCAATTAATTCAATTACAAATAAACATTATATATATATGAATGACAAAGTCTATATTCTAAATTTCAAGATGTTGACCATCTTACCGTTTATTTCCTTAAGTACGTTGACATGCACAAGTCTTGACAGCACCTGTTTCGAAGATGGCGTAACAAAATTAAAAAATGAAGGATTTTGTATTCATGACCATATGCCTTTATTTTCTTTTAAAACTGATAAGTGTTTTTGTTTTGATGAGTTAAGTGCGAAATAAATTCCAGAATTACCATAATGAATGATATTGTGCATGTCAGCGTACTTCAGAAATAAACGGTAAGATGGTGAACATATTTGAATTTAGAATATAGACTTTTTGTCATTTATTTGTTATATGTTCTGTAGTTATATCGAGCTTCATAAATTAAACGATTGGTATGAATAAAAGGATGACTATATATATATAAACGTATTTCCATATATATATGGAAATATATATATATATATATATATATATATATATATATATATAGTCATCCACATACAGTACTGTTTCGCTGTACCACAGCTCATCAGTGCAGCTAGAGAGGCAATTACCTCAAGCCAGGATCGAAACTCGACCGCCCAAACGACTGTCAAATGCTTCTCACCATTAAGCTATTCGCCTGCTGCTGTGCGGGTAGTGAATTAACGATGTTTTGCCATCGCCCAAGTGCCTAAGCTCGATTTGTTTACAAAAAGACCATCGATAAATACGCTTTGTATATCACTTCCCAATATGCTCAACCCAAGATAGGGAGCATCATAGTCATCCACATACAGTACTGCTTCGCTATCAGTGCAGCTAGACAGGCATTATGCACACACACACGAGCGCACGCGCACACACACATATATATTATTTTTAAAATATTATTATCCACTGACACGTGTTTCGTCGTCTACGACTCATCAGAGTGGCTGAATCTAGCAAGATTCGAAATCGGGACACCAGGGTAATGAGCCTGGTCTCTTTACCCGCTGGTCCATCTCGCCGACAGTTAGGATATATCGCGGTTTATTTAGATGTTATTTGTTTTTGTTTTTGCGATACGTCTTGAATAAATTCAATTATTTACGAAAGTGCATGCGCCTAGTTCCGGACCCGTATCGGGGCGGTGGTTTAGACTGAAGGCGGCTACATTTAATAGATGTCAGCTCTACTACATAATTAAGTTGCCTGAATTGATTTTGTTTTTTCATTAAATGTTTTAAAATAAAGCTGTAGTGTTGTTTTCTGTAGGGCGACAACTTCATCGTTCCACCCAGTTAACACGAAGATTAAATGGACGGATCTTATTTAAGATATGTGTAAACATACATATGCTAAACTGCAAGGCGTATGGTTACAATAGCATCTTCATCAGTACATCACGCTTAAGAGAATTGTATTAGGTATGAAATAGCATTTTCATCTATCTGTAAAACTTGTTTGAAATAGCATGTTTGTCGGCTAGTCACGCGTTAAGTTCAGAATAGCATTTTTAATTGTCTGATCCAGTTAAGTGTAAAACATCATTTTCGTTGGTCTGTCACCCTTAAGTCTGATATAGCGATTCGCCAATGTTGAAGCATACGTTTGCAATATAATTTGCGTCGGTCTGTCACATTGTAGCTTAAATTACGATTTTCATCATAACACCTGCAGATTTAGTGGGCGTATCTTATAATACCGTTTTCATATTTGTTATCTTTGGTTTAATTAAATTTTCCTTCATCCAACGTGTCTCTCCAATGTTTAATTTTATGGCCATTTTTATTTTTTAAATTAATGGCTGTCAAATAGTGTCTGACGAAGAAATATAATTTACTGGCGCCAACGACTAAATACATTTGTTACAAAGCGAGTCTCTTTAACCGTATACAATCGTTACTGCATGCCATATTGCGATGAGTTTGTTGGTTCGAATTTTCCCCTGATTCATTCATCTCCCCCCTCTCTCTCTCTCTATCTATCTATCTATCTCTCTTTCTCAAACACACACACACTCTCTCTCTCAATATATATATATATATATATATATATATATATATATATATATATATATATATATATAAAGTTTTAAAAAGATATATGGTAATTAATCTACGCAGAATTTTCCGCTTTTCATCCCTGTGAGGATTCATAAGGCCATTTCATAAAATCGATGTTGTATCGTGTTTTTATATATTCCTATGGTACTGGGTTTGCTCGTCAGCCAATCATATACTTTGTTATTTATACACTCGTTGCAAATGGGTGTATCGTAGCAAATAGGCTCGGGGTTATCAGGCAAGAGTCTCTGTTATCTCTAGCCCGCCTGTTCTTTTGTTTGTTTGTTGTTGCTGTTTTTGTTTTTTTGTTTTTTTTTTTTTTTGTAGGGGATCAGATGTCTCTTTCCTTTGTGTTGGAAAGTGACCTACGAGACGCCTTTAAAAAGTTTGCAGACATTTTTGTACAGGTATTTATAATTGTTCCAGACTCTTGAAAATTCAGTATTTTATTGCTATACATTTTATGGTATGACTGACCAATCTTTATAATTTCAGGTTCAAAGGAACAGGTACAGCATGAATTAGAATACACCATACTAAAGCCTGATTGTCACAACTGGTGAATTTCAAACATGCAATCTGGACGTGCGGACCCTTTAGAAGAACGATATCCAATACAATTATGTGTTAAACTTGAAAATAATGCCACAAAAACGTATGGATTGCTTCAAGCTGCTTTTGGGGACCATTTTGCATAAATTGATCATCAGTTTTTGGGTGGCATAAGAGATTCAAAGAAGGCAGTGAGTTTGTGAGGGATATGAGAGATTTGATTTGTTTTTACAGGAGCCGATCATTATGAATTTTAGAAAATATGTTATTGGCAACCCGATAATAACACAGTATTTTTTTCTTTTTTTTTTTTTTTTTTTTTTGTAAATGTCAATATTTGGAGATTCATATTTATTTTTATTTTTTAGGTGATTTTTTACGTGAGCCGATCATTATGAATTTTAGAATATATACCTTCGGCAACCCGATGAGTAACATAGGCGCATTATTTTTGTTTTGGTAAACTTTTTTCCAGTTGGAGTGTGTGCTTATCCAAGCTTGCTACCAACAAAAAAAGCTTTTAATCTCCTTAAAGTAATGAACGAGTCGTTATAAATTTTGGAATATATATTCTGAAAAATATAGTGAATAACATTGACAAAATATTTCCCTTTTGTAAATTTTAATATTTAGGGAGTACACGTATATAAAGTTTTATTATTTTTATTTATTTTTTATAAATAGATCATAATGAATTTTGAAATATATTTTCTTTACACCCCGCACATGCATTTTAATTTACTATATATATATATATATATATAGAAAGAGAGAGAGAGAGAGAGAGACAGAGAGACAGAGAGAGAGAGAGATACATACATACATACGTACATACATACATACATATGCAAGCCACGGGTTGTAAAGAAAATGTATTCCGAAATTCATTATGGTCTGTTTAATATATATATATATATATATATATATATATATATATATATATATATATGACTCATAATAGGGATATGGTCCCTCACAGTTTGGGACATTCTAGTTATCAACGCTGCTGCTAGGAACTGCCGAATCAAAGTAATTCACCAATCAGAGACCAGAACCAGGACTGCTCCATAAAAATTAAATATTTTTTAGCAACTCTCTTTGAATATGTGTTCTTTGTGCCAATACGGGAAGAATCTTTTGTTCTTCGGCTACAAAATTATAAAATCAGGAACCTGCACAGAACAGCTGTCCACTGAAAATTCGTCATCTCCAGGACTTGTATAGAACCACTAACCATCGGAAACTGTTCTGAAACTAAACATGGCTTCCAACTCAAGGGGTTATTTGCCCAGCACGCTTCCACTGTATCACTGTATGTCCGAATATATAAATATATGTATGTATGTATTTATTCCACTGTATTTCCACATATATAAATATATGTATGTATTTATGTATGCATGAATGTAAGTTTAAAACCCTTCAGTGACTTTTTGGATACCCTATATATATATATATATATATATATATATATATATATATATATATATATATATTGGAAGTCAGTTGTGTATGTGTATGATTACAATATATAACCACTGGAATACCGTCATCAGTAAACCACCATATATGTATATATATATATATATATATATATATATATATATATATATATATATATATATATATATATATATATATATATATATATATATATATATTGTGGTTTACTGATGACGGTATTCCAGTGGTTATATAAATGCATAGCATATATATATGTATAGCATATATATATAGTAGAACCCCGGGACACTGCATTAAAATTTAGTAACAAAATTCAATACAATATATAATACACATGTATATAATCAAATAACATTATAAATAACACCATAAGCCGGGGCAAATATCGTAACAAGAGGTCGGGAAAACATCGTATTTCACATCGTAACCTGAAAAAACATCTCCTAGTGTAATCGTATCCCAGGGGTTCTTTAACAAGGACTAAGAAAAAAGTATATAAAATGGAAAAGAATAGAAATTGATAGATTTTTAAAGGAAAAAAGGAAAAGAAAATAGAAAAAAACTGAATGAAAAAAAAAGAAAAGTTTACAGATGAACAAAAATGAAATACTAAGATAGAAGGCGGCCATTATAAACAAGGGGGGAAAGAAAACGTTAGATTAAAAGAAAAACGGAGGAAACCGAAAAAGTTGAGAAAGAAAGAAAAAAAGTAAAAAATAAAGGAAATATGGGAGAGGAACGAATTATTGAAATGCGAAAAGAAAAATTAAATGAAAACTAAGAGGGGCGAGTGGTGACTGAAACTGAGAAAGAACAAATGAATTCAAAAAATATGGAAGACAAAGAAAAACATATGCGATACTGAGAAGGAGAAAATATGTTTAAAATAAAAGAAAAGAAAGAGAAAGGATGTGGAACAAGAAAGAAAAGGAAAGAAAAAAATAATATGAAGAAAGAATAAAAGAAGGAAATAAAAGACGATAGACGACCAGGAAAGTAAAACGAGATATAATAGAAATAAAAATTTCAGGAAAAACTAATAAAGGATTAACTGGCAAACGTCCGGAATAACGGACGCACGGACGGATGCACGAACGCCACTGAAAACATAGGTTCCTCTCAGATAAATCGGGGCGGGTGGGGGAGGACCAAAAGCATTATAGGCTAAGAAACATGAGCACAAGCAAAATTTCTTTTAGAGAACTGCTCGTCTTTGAAACCTTATACCGCGGCATTGCTTCCCAACTGAGTACAACATGGTCGTGTTCGACTCCAATGTAACCAAAGTATTGTTGAGCCAATCTCTTCAATAATCGAATGTTACAATTTCCACCAATGTCGATTATTATGATGTCTCACTAGCCACCTGACACTCATCAATACTGATCCTCGAGTGACCTTCAGACCTTGATACTAAATAAAGAAACCACCTAAAAAGGAGAGAAAATGAAAAAAATAAAAAAGGAAAAATATGAAAGAGAAGGACAGTGGGAATATGAAAGAGAAAGAACTGACTTAGAAAAAAAGAAGGAAAGAATTAAAGAAAGTGAAAATTGGAACGAGAATTGAGCGAGGAAGAACGGCCGATGAAACGCTAATTAAGCAAGAGGTCGTCAAAGAATAAATCAAAAAGGAATGTATAAAAGTAAAGGAAGAAAAAGAAGAACAAAACAAAAAACGAAAGAAATATTAAGGATGAAAATAAATTGAAAAATAAATCGGGCGGGTCGTTTTTGTTATTATTAAAACCAAGATGGCGACATCGTCGACCATTTTTTTTTTTTTTTTTGTTTCGTGATGTCCTGAAATACTTCTAGGGTCATCACCCGAGGCGCGATAAAAAGTAACTTACAGCGTTAACGCCAGACTGTAATGGCGGTTGTCGTAGAGAGAGGGCACGTGTCACCCCCACGACGCTCACTGGACGGTGAACCTTGAAGAAAGGCTTAGCACTTCGGTGGCTTTCGCCAAATAATCTGAGACACACGCGCCTCCCTTTCAGACTCGAAAACCCGGTGTCAAAAAGAATCTGGAGAGACGTTAACTTACGAGTTCGTTATTTTGTATTTTTATCGTCTTGTGTGCTTATTTTTCTTGTTTGCTTATTAGTTTGTTTTTTTTACATAAATATATACAAATATATTTGTCTCATGTTTATTTTTTTTCTCAGTCTACAAAGTAAGACCAGACGGTCATAAAAAAAAACTAAACAAATGGAAGCTGAAGGCATCATTTTTTGAGTGACATGTGGATATTGGAAAATAAAGAAATATAGATTTACCAGCTCCCAATAGGAGAGAAAAGGAAGGACATTATATATATATATATATATATATATATATATATATATATATATATATATATATATATATATGTATATAACTACTTCATTTATTCGCATAAATTTAATATATGAAAGTATAGATTTATGCGTAAACTTTAAGTATTTACTTCAAAAGTGCTCAATACGTAGGTAGAGCTAGTTAGTAATTTATAAAATATATATGGCGATTAAGCTACACTGAATATTCTGCGTTTCATCCAACTATAGGATTCGTCAGGCTTATGCGCGCATAAGCCTGACGAATCCTATAGTTGGATGAAACGCAGAATATTCAGTGTAGCTTAATCGCCATATATATTTTATAAATTACTATATATATATATATATATATATATATATATATATATATATATATATATATATATATACAGGGTGACCAAAAAAACGGGCCCCAACTCTAATTAGGCCCCGTTTCTTAGTGTTTTTTTCGAATGAAATGAAACTTTGGTGATAACTAGTTTATTATATCCAAAGCATCACATAAAAACATTAGGGTCTTTGGCCTTTTTTTCTCCGTTCTACAGAATATGTTCTAGATGGCCTCAATTTAGCATTTGTTTTTTGGGGGACACCCTATATATATATATATATATATATATATATATATATTGCAAAGGAGGCACCACTTATCAAGGCTCGGATGCCACTCGAGGATAACTGTTAATGAGGGTAAGGTAGTCAATGTGACAATGTTGTAACAATCGTTAGTAGTGGAAATTTGGTAAATTGGATTACTTCAGGGGATGGCTTATCAAGAACTTATTTATGTTGGACTAAAAGACTAGCATATTCTATTTATTTAAAAACAAAATTCAACTTTGTTATATATGGGTCGTGGAATTGCATTCATCTGCAAAACATCTAATTTAGTTGCATATTCTTTTAAACATTCATTTCAACTAATTCCCTATTAGTTTTTTTCGGTTTTCTTATGGAATGATCAACTTTAGTGAACTATTACGTGTAATTATATTCATGCGAATATTCTACATGCGTCATATTTGCGTAAAAAGTGTATAGTAAACACAAACCTCTTTCTATATATATTTATGGATGCGTATATATATTTGCTTGAAACCCTTTGCCTATAAAACTCCTCTGTCAGTTTTGGTTTAAAGACATGAAACTGAATATATAGGTTATTAAAACCCACGCGAAATTTCATATTTCTGTTTTAGCCGGGGAAAATCCGTGCAAAACTGAAAATTTTAAAAAAATGGAATTTGCCAGATAAAGGTTGAACGCCAGCATTACGAATATACATGCGTAACGTAATAGCTATTAGTTCATGTTTTAATTTTAAGCCTTGCATCAAACACGTCTTAATAGCTCAAGCTGTAACACCAATGGAAAAGGTAAATCATTTTGGTTTCTATTCTCGGTGGTCGCGCATGAGTCATTTTTTTTTCTTTACTTTTTAAATCATTACTATATATTAGATCCAGTATAATCTATATATCTATAAAAGTGAAAGTGTCTGTGTGTGTGTGTCTGTGTGTGTGTGTCTGTGTGTGTCTGTGTACATTTCGCTACGCAATAACTCTGTAAATTTTTAGTCTACAGACTCGAAATTTGATATACAGGCTACTGAGATTTGGGAAAATCGATGTAATCGGTTTTTGGCCAGAAATTTGGCGAGTAAGGGGTCAAAGTTAAACGATTTGACTTTTGAGAATTCTACCAAACTCCTCCAACAATTTTGAGTCCACACACATGAAATTTAAGATATAGGTTCCTTGGACATGGATCTAACTTAATAACTTAAGCCGAAAACAATAAATTTAAAGGAGACATAATAGGGGTCGAATTTTTTAAAAATTGACCGCTTTTTTTTTTTTTTTTTGCTCAACATACACCTCTAAATACCCGGGCAACGCCGGTCACCCATGCTAGTCTATATATCTATAAAAGTGAACTTGTGTGTGTGTGTGTACATTTCCCTACGCAATAACTCTGTCAATTTTCGGTCTACAGACACGAAATTTGATATACAGGGTACTGAGATTTGGGACAATGGATGTGATCGGTTTTCGGCCAGAAATTTAGCTGTTAAGGGGTCAAGGTTCAACGATTTGACTCTTGAGAACTCTACTAAACTCCTCCGAAAATTTTGGGTCTGAACACTTGTAATTTTAGATAAAGGTTCCTTGGACGTGGATCTAACTTAATAACTTGAGTTGAGCCCAAAACAATAAATTTTAAAGAGACATAATAGGGGTCACAGTTAAAAAAATTTACCTTTTTTTTTTCTTTTTTGCTCTGCATATACCTCCAAACACCCGGGCAACGCCGGGCACCCATGCTAATATAATAATAAAGACGAAATATGCATTAATAATAATAACATATATATATATATATATATATATATATATATATATATATATGTATATCCAAAAGTGAAAGTAACTGTGTGTATACATTTCCCTACACAATAACTCAATTTTCAGTCTACAGACTCGTAATTTGATATACAGGGTAGTGAGATTTGGGAAAATCTTTGTAATCCGTTTTCCGCCAGAAAATTGGCTGTTACGGGGTCAAAGTTCGACGATATTGCCTTTGAGAACTCTACCAAACTCCTCCGCCAATTTTGGGTCTAAACACTTAAAATTTTAGATATAGGTTCCTTGTACATGGATTTAACTTAATAACTTGAGTTGAGCCCCAAAAAATAAATGTTAAGGGGCCATAATAGGAGTCAAAGTTAAAATATTGACTTGTGCGGTCTCTATACAAATTACTTAAGACCATTTCTGGTCTAAACATTTAACATTTTACATAAAGCATAGAGATAGGGCAAGCTTTTTATTCGGTTTGGGTCGAAAATTTGAAATACCAATATATAAATGTATGTTTGCATGTCTGCCTAAAACTTTCAACTTAGGCGACGTATTTTCACAAGATCAGAAAATATCGTTTTGAAGCTCGCCGCTTCAGACGACAAATACCGAAAAATTGGCTAAAAACATTAATTACACCACCCTCAACGAGGCACTTTTCTACAGGGAAGGGTCGCTTTTTTCACCAATATTTTCGAAAGTCATCCCCTCTTTTCGATTTTCTAACCTTAATTTAAACTTATGTCACTTCCGGTTTGCTCAACACACACCTCTAAACACCTGAGCAACGCTGGACACCCATGCTAGTATATATATAAATGTAAAAGTGTCTGTTTGCCTGTCGGTCTGTCTGTCTGTGTACATTTCTCTACACAATAACTCCGTCAATTGTCAGTCTACAGACTCGAAATTTGATATACGGGGTATGGAGATTTGGGAAAATCTTTGGAATCGATTTTCAGCCAGAAATTTGGCTGTTAAGGGATCAAAGTTCAACGATTTGACATTTGAGAATTCTACCAAACTTCTCCGCCAATTTCATGGTATAAAAAATCGAAATTTTATATATAGGTTCCTTGGACATGGATCTAACTTAATAACTTAGTTTGAGCCTAAAATAATAAATGTTAAGGAGTCATAATAAGGGTCAAAGTTATAAAAAAAATTTGACCTGTGCTGTCTCTATCAAATTACTTGAGATAATTTCTGGTCTAAACATTTGAAATTTTACATAAAGCGTATTTAGAGATAGGGCAAGCTTTTTAATCGGTTTGGGTCGAAAATTTGAGATACAAATATATAAATGTATGTATGTATGCTTGCATGTGTGCGTAAAAATTTCGACAGAGGCTACAAATTTTCACAAGATCAGTATCGTTTTGAAGCTCGACCCTTCAGACGACAAATACTGAAAAATTGGCTAAAAACATTAATTTCTTCACCCTCAACTGGTCATTTTTCTACAGGGAGGGTTGCTTTTTTAGCCGATATTTTCGAAACCCATCCCCTCTTTTCGATTATCTTGCCTTAATTTAAACCTACGTCACTTCGGATTTTCGCGGTGGTCGTAACAGCAAATATGTCACTTTTTCCCCCCGTTCCTTTTCTCCTTCGCGATACAAGTTCGACCCTGCCTCCCTACTACCATTTTTTTCTTGCTCAACACACACCTCCAAACACCCAGGCAAGGCGGGGCACCCATGTTTGTATATATATATATATATATATATATATATATATATATATATATATATATATATATATATATAATTTTATTATTTAGAAACATATTTTTTTGCAATATTTATATAAATAAAATTGTTTTATTTTGCAATATTGATAATTATTTTATTTTGCAATATATATATAATTATTTTATTTTGCAATATATATATATAATAATTTTATTTTGAAACATACACATATAAGTTTATTATTTTGAAGTATATCTATATATAGAAATAGCATTTCAGCCCCTCGTTGCCCGGGTGTTTGGATGTGTGTGTGTGTTGAGCAAAAAAAAGGGGAAGTAGGAATGCAGGCTCGAACCCGTACCGCGAAAAAGGAAAACAATGGGGAAAAAACGTGACGTCTTTGCTGTTACGACCACCGCCAAAGCGGAAGTGACTTATGTTTAAATTCAGTCGAAAGGAGAGAATGATCTTCAAAAATATCGACGAATATAGAGTGAATAAATTAATGTTTTTAGCCAATTTTGCGATATTTGCTGTCTAAATAGTCGAACTTCAAAACTAGGCTGATCTTGGTAAAATTCGTTGTCTCTGTCGAAAGTTTTCGGCAGACATGCAAACATACATACATACATACATTTATATATTGGTAACTAAACATTTTCGACCCAAACCGATTAAAAAGCTTGACCTATATCTGAATACCCTTTATGTAAAATTTCAAATGTTTAGACCAGAAATTGTCTGAGTAATTCGGTAGAGACACAGAGGTCAAATTTTTTTTAACTTTGACCCCTATTATGACTCCTTAAAATTTATTGATTTTTTACTCAATTCAAGTTATTAAGTTAGATCCATGCCCAAGGAACCTATATCTAAAATTTTAAGTGTTTGGACCCCAAATTGTCGGAGGAGTTTGGTAGAGTTCTCAAAGGTCAAATCGTTGAACTGTGATCCTTTAACAGCCAAATTTCTGGCCGAAAACGGATCACATAAATTTTCCCAAATCTCAGTACCCTGTATATAAAATTTCGAGTCTGTAGACTGAAAATTGACAGAATTATTGCGTATGGAAATGTACACAGACACACAGACAGACATACAGATACTCAGACATACAGACATGTTTAATTTTCTATACATACTAGCATGTGTGCCCGGCGTTGTCCGGGTGTTTGGAGGTGTATGCTGAGCAAAAAAAAAAAAAAAAAAAAACGTCAATTTTTTTTAACTTTGACCCCTATTATGACCCCTTAAAATGTATTGTTTTGGAATCAAATGTAGTTATTAAGTTAGATCCATCTCCAAGGAACCAATATCTAAAATTTCACGTGTTTAGACCCAAAATTGTCGGAGGATTTTGGTAGAGTTCTCAAAATCTCAAATTTCTGGCCGAAACCGATCACATAGATTTTCCCAAATCTCAGTATTATGTATATCAAATGCGAGTCTGTAGACTGAAAATTGACAGAGACACACAAACACGTTCACTTTTATATATATACTAGCATTTCAACCCGGCGTTGCCTGGGTGTCTTGAGGTGTATGCTGAGCGAAAAAAAAACGGTCAATTTTTTTAACTTTGACCCCTATTATGACCCCTTAAAATTTATTGGTTTGGGGTTAAATAAAGTTATTAGGTTAGATCCATGTCCAAGAAACCTATATCTAAAATTTCACGTGTTTAAACCCAAAATTGTAGGAGGAGTTTGGTAGAGATCTCAAAGGTCAAATCGTTGAACTATGACCCCTTAATCGCCAAATTTCTGCCCGAAAACAAATCACATCGATTTTCCCAAATCTCAATACCCTTTATATCAAATTACGAGTCTGTAGATTAAAAATTGACAGAGTTATTGCGTAGGGAAATGTACGCACACACACACGCACACAGACACACACACACACACACAGACACACACGTTAACTTTTATATATATACTAGTATTTCAGCCCGGCATTGCCCGGCTGTTTCGATGTGTATGTTGAGCAAAAAAAAAAAAAGTGGTAGTAGGATGGCAGGCTCGAACCCGTACAGCAAAGGAGGAAAAGAACGGGGTAAAACCTGAGGTTTATGCTGTTACGACCATCGCCAAACCGGAAGCGACATTTTAAAAAATTAAGGCTAGACAATCTAAAGGAGAGGATAACTTTCAAAAATATCGGCGAAAAAAGTGACCCCCCCCCCTGTAGAAAAGTGCCTAGTTGAACGGGAAGATATTAATGTTTTTAGCCAATTTTTCGATATTTGTCGTATGAAAGGTCGAACTTAAAATCGAAACTGATTTTGGTAAAATCCGTCACCTCTATTGAAAGTTTTTGGCAGACATGCAAACAGACATAGATACATACATTTATATATTGGTAACTAAACATTTTCGACCCAAACTGATGAAAATGTTTGCCCTATCTCTGAATACCCTTTATGTAAAATTTCAAATGTTCAGACCAGAAATTATCTGAGTAATTTGGAAGAGACCTCAGAGGTAAATTTTTTAAAACTTTGACCCCTATTATGACCCCTTAAAATTTATTGTTTTTAGCTCAAATCAAGTTATTAAGTTAGACCTATGTCCAAGGAACCTCTATCTAAAATTTCAAGTGCATAGACCTCAAATTGTCGGAGGATTTTGGTAGAGTTCTCCAAGGTCAAATCGTTAAACTTTGACCCCTTAATCGCCAAATTTCTGGCCAAAAACGGATCACATAAATTTTCCCAAATCTCAGTACCGTGTATATAAAATTTCGAGTGTGTAGATTAAAGATTGAAAGAGTTATTGCGTATGGAAATGTACACAGGCACACACACAGACACGTTCACTTATATATATATATATATATATATATATATATATATATATATATATATATATATATATATTCCAGGTATAAAGATATGATTGAATTTCAACAAGGTACGTCGATAGTGCTCAATTAGAGAGAACAAATTATAGCTTTTATTAGTCTTTATGTAAATACAGTCATACAGTCATATCTTACTACGATGTGCAGACCGTTTCGATCATAATTGATCCCATAAAGCAAGAAAATTTAAAAACTAAAAAGTTTTCAAGACCATTTTTAATTTCAGGGGAGAGAATATATACTTTGCCGTGACTCGCGTGAAGCAAGGTTAATGTTCTTATGTATATGTATATATATGTATATATATATATATATATATATATAAGAGCATTAGCCGTATATATATATATATATATATATATATATATAAGAGCATTAACCGTATATATATATATGTGTGTGTGTGTGTGTGTGTGTGTGTGTTGGGGTGTAATTATTTCCGTCCCTTTAATAAACATGTTTTTTATAAGAGTTGAGCACTGTCTGTGGGTGAAAAGTCGATAAGTTGACCTACGTATGAAATCATGACCTCCAATTACTCAATCACTGTAGATTCATATCTAAAAAAGTCTATACTTTTATAAATGTTTGAACTGACTCGACGATCGTTGCAGTTGGTGCTGGACCTGTTATGTTCCGTATAAATGGAGACAACGATGACTTAGTATCGGGGTTCGAACTCAGAACTAGCGGAAATCGCGACATCCTGCACTGGTGATGTCGGAAGGATGATACAGTATCGTCTGTGGGTATTAGAAATGATTAATTATAATAAAATATATAATTATTTAACAAACGCTTTTAGTAATGATCTGTACCCGAGAAAATACCTATATATTCATTATCATAAAACGAGCCTACAAATCATCTATTCCATTTCGATAATGAGATATTTTATTTCTATTTGCTTTTATTTGTTCTATACCGATTGATATGTTTTTCTTATTTTATTTTGTAAAATTTCCAGTTCGGAACGTTGTCTTTCTTATTTATATTTTTTACTCCACCGCTCGAGACGTTATTTTCACTGGTGATACAACAACATTTTTGGGGGAGGGGGTCACTTTTGACAGAGAATTACACTGGCATATATACACAAAGATGCGCGCGCATACACACACACACATAATATATATATATATATATATATATATATATATATATATATATATATATATATATATATATAGTTATAAAATATATACGGCGATTAAGCTACACTGATTATTCCGCGTTTCATCCACTCTAGGACTCTTCAGGCTTATATATATATATGTATGTATAAAACAGCGTACCTCCTTTCATACGTGTGTTACCAGAAGACGAGGAAACCATTGACAATGCACAATGCATTTTACTCGAAAGACGATAATGACCGTAAAAAGGACGGAAGAGGAAGGAGGGTTTATAAATGTCGAAAGCTGTCATCCTATGGTTTAGTGAATATAACACAAAAATCAGATTGTGATACTACATTAGCTGGATTAGTTGGATTCCTATATTTCATTTTAGTACAATGAGCTTATGAGGTGTGCGTCAGTAATGGACGCTCCTAAAAAAAAAAAACTGCGATTATTATATTTTATTTATATCGCTTATTCTTTGTAAAAAAAAAAAGTGCTTTTTTTTTCATCCTGTACATCTTTATTTAAACCATTTACACCAAAACATTTCTTTGTACGTCATTGAGCCCCACTCTCAAAATTGTATATTATAAGATGTAAAAAAATATATAATATAAATGAGAACGAAACATGTAATATGGTTTTATGTGCTGTGTTCAAATAGAGATTCGGATCCCTATTCAACTCCGGGTATAGTCGCATCTCCCTGCTAGTGTTTTGTGAGACATTTTTTTTATATATATATTTTCTCGCCTTATGCCTTGCTTCTCCGTTCTCTGTCTTGTGGATTTTAGGCTCTCTTGCTGCGGTGATTAGCCTTCCTGCGTTCTGGGTTATGTATTTTTTCTAATTCTTTTTTGTGCCATTCACGCAGTCTTCTATACAAAGCAGTCTTTTTCCTCCGTGTTTCTTTTATTCTGATAATTTGTTCCTTGAAAATTGCATAACCCTGTATAGCCAAGTCTGTATGCATGTATTTAATTAAGATATAACTTCACTTTCCCAGCACCCATTTTACTTACTATTTGTCAGCACACTCCTTCACACCACATCTAGATTATGACCCCAATTTCCTACCTTGTAATCAGTAATCTGCCTACAATAAAAAAAAAAAAGGTAATATACGTTCCATGTATATCACGAATGTACTCGAGTATTCGTCGAATCATTAGGTTAAAAATCAAATATACAAAAAAACTGGAGCAAAGAAAGAACGCTTCAAAAGGTAACAGTAAAACTTACGTTTGAAGTCAGACGCCGGAATACAGTTTTCACGCTATTTCAGGAAAGACGTTATTAATTCGAATTCTGTAATTCCAGAATATGCGTCACAGGGTGAAATTATACTACGTTAAGCATTTTAAAATATTGTTACAGGTGTAAGTGTAAGTTGTTGATTTTTGGGGTTGGCAGTTTCGAGAAATGTTTTTTTTTTTTTTTTAATACAAAAAGATCAAAAGAAAAATCGAAAGAACTATATATAGTGCTATTCTTTTTTGCCGCTTATAAATAATTACCAAAACCTCCTTCCTTTATACATTGTTATAGTTACTGTCAAAATAACTATAAACAAAAGATAACGATGCAAAAGGAGGAAGGTAAACAGAGTAAACAACGAAGTTTAAAAGAAGTTAAAAAAAAACAGAATTAAATTGAATGTTAAAAACAAACGGAAGAAAAAAATATGGCGACGACAGTAAATTTAAGTAAAAAAATAAAATAGGAGCAGGATAACAAGGGAGATAATTTTGTTTTATATCTAAATGAAAGACAGACGTGTCGGCACGTGTGTCCATGGAAATGTTTAGGCAGACGGGAAAAATAATCATTGTAGCGCACTGGCCCATTTTAGTATGGCCAAATGACGCGCGGGTCGAGATGTCAGGGCACGTGGACAGCAAGGGCAGACTAGCGCGTATGTTTGATCTGTTTAGTGGGTTAGAAAGAAAATTTTCTTTATTGTTTTTTTTTTCTTTCTTTCGTCTTGTAAACTATAATTCTACGATTATCGTAGTCAAGAATCGGTTCTGTTGGAAGCGTCTCATGCTATATAGTAAATAAAGTAAACGTATTCATTATACGGAACTGGCTCGTGTACTATACTAGAATTTGATCACATGATACATGTTGAACATTGTTTTTTCACAGCAAAAATAACGTTTGCTCCGATA
>NC_136486.1:99995792-100028292 GCF_053919585.1 Euprymna scolopes | reverse complement strand
AGAAATCAGCCTGAAATTTTCATGGATCTTTTTAGAAATTCAGGGTGTGTGTTACTATACACATAGATTCGAAAAAGTGGTCAAAGAACAAAGATATAACAAATAAAGATAAGTTACTCTTCTACCTATCTGGAAAAGTTTAAAGTGGGTTTACTCACTTTAAAATATGTAATCAGTTCGAAACCCATGCAGTGTTTATCGATATATTTTAAAGAGAAAAATGGCGGCATGCTCGCTGTTGAACAGGGTAAGTTTGGGAAAATGAGTTAAAACAAACAAAATATACAAAATACTGTTAGAGACCCACCGAATATATATCTGCCTATGTCACGGTGACATACATTGAGTGAGTTTCTAACAGTATTGTGCATATTTTTTTGTTGTTGTTTAAACTCGTTTTCTCAATCTTACCATGTTCAACAACTAGTATGCCGCCATTTTTTTTTCAAATATATCGATAAACACTGCATGATTTTCGAACCGATTACATGTTTTAAAGTAAACAAAACAACTAAAACCTTTTGCAAGATAGGTAGAAAAGTAACTAATCTTGCTTTTGATAACATTTATTTTTTATATATTTGGGGGTTTTTTTTACCACTTTTTCGAATGTATTTGTATAGGAACACAAACCCGAAATTTGCATAAGATCGTCTTCAAGTCCAACGTAAACAAGTTCTTGATGAGCTATAAAATTTACCAAATTTCCACTACTAACGATTACTACATTTTCCCATCGACTACAGTACACTCATTAACACTTATCCTCGGGTGACCTCCGGCCCTTAATAAGTTGTGATTCCTTTGTAAAAAAAAAAAGATGGAATCATCTGATTTGAGCACCATTTCCTGCCACGATAGGATTCAAAACCGGCTAAAAAATTTGGTAATGTCCTTTTCCCCTCCTTACTAACTCTTTTTCCCAGGAGGGACGTTGCCAGTCTATCTCTGCTCTATCGTTATTTCCATGGCAAGTACTCGACTGAGCTTTAATCCATGCCCCCCTGCAGAACATTGACAAAAAATACTCGTCTAGCTACAACCACAGTCAACAATTTATCCTAGTATGTATCTGTGTCTAAACCTAAACGTAAATTCCATGAACAAAGTTTCTTTGCTAAAAATGCCCGCGTGTGTAACTCTGGACTGTTTTCCTACTGACTACAATATTTTGTCATTTTTTTTATGAATGTCACCCCCTCATCAAATCCCGGAGGTAACTCTATGATAAGAGTTACTTCTGGGCAGTATGATCAGTCATGGTGGAACTTGAGTGAGGCTAGATTATCTTAGCAGATGACTGAATAGAGATTTATTCCCATTAGGTTTAAAGACGGTCATGTTATAGTCAGCCGGAAAGTAGACACATGGTACAGTTCTGTGAAAGAAACTCTGCTCATGGAATTTTCTTTTAGTCTTAGGCACAGATAGAAAACGAGGGAAGTCGTTGGCTGTTGTTGAAGCTAGGCGACTATTTGTTGCGAACGCTTTACAGGGACAAGCCCTAAATTGGAGTTCAGTCGAGTACCTATCATAAACGTGTCGATAGAGCAGGAATAGACTCGCAAGATCTTTTCTGTGAGAAAAAAGTAGGGAGGTGAAAAGATCATCGCACTCTAGAAAGAAAGGAGCCAGGTACATCCAAGAATGGAATACTGTTGCTGTTCCAGTATTCTGGACAGGAGCTGCTAGAAAAATCATATCGTGCCTTGACAGAGTTCAAAACAGACTTCGTAGCCTAGTAGGGGATGCCCTTTTCTCTTCCCTTCAACCTCTGTCTCTGCTTTATCGTTGTTTTCATGGCAAGTGTTCGTCTGAGCTCCAATCTATAGTCCCTCCTCGCCAAACTTTCACGAGAAACACTCGTCTTGCTGAAAACACCTATACAATAATTTCCCCCACTCTTTTTCTGTGCCTAAAGTTAAACGTAGATTCAATGAACAAAGGTTCTTTCTTAGAACTACACACCTGTGGAACTCTCTTCCGTTTGTCTGCTTTCCAGCTGACTACAATATGGTCGTCTTCAAGTCGAATGTAAATAAGTTCTTGATGCCTTACGTAATCTAATTTACCTAATTTACATTACTAACGATTCCTACGATATTGTCCCATTGACTACTGTATACTCTTTAACTCTTATCTTCGAGTGGCCTCTGGGCCTTGATAAGTGGTGACTCCCATTTAAAAAAAAATTCAAACAAGTTCTTGTTGAGCCTTCCTCCTAACTAATCAAATTATACCAATTTCAGTCATCATCGATCACTAAGCTGTTGTCGTATCGACCACCTTACACTTATTAACCCTTCTCCTCGACTGGCTTTCGGACCTTGATAAGCGATATATTCCTTATAAAAACACTATACTTAGTAAGGATAGATAGTAACTATCAAAATATCAGTAACACTATTAGCTGTGTGTTTTACATGATAAATTGATAACGGAATCATTATAATCCCGAACGTTTTCATTTACCAGCCTCCACCACTGAAGCCTCCATACTAATATTTTCAACCATGACATATTTAAATAAAGTTTTCTGAACCCATCACTCCCATTTCCCCTCTCATCACCAGCTAAGCGCTTTTAAAAGCGACCGCCATTTTTTTGTTTTGTTTCATGGATCAAAGTTAATTTCTTTTTGCCTTTTTTCTCCAAACCTTCGATTTCTTCATTTTTTTTCTTCCCGGCTCAGAACCATAATCTTTTCCTCTAATGGATCCCTTATCCGTGACATTCGCCCTTTTTTTATGTGTGTCCTTACATCTTTATGAAACGTGATGTCGGTCGGTCATGCATCAAATTGAAATAGCATCATCTCGTCGGTCGTCAAGCTAATGTAAGAACTAGCATATCGGTTGCTTTGTTACGCTTATGTTCGGAACCGTTTTTTACTAATTATGTACGACAAATTAAGGTATAAAACATGTACGATAAAGCATAGCAACTCCTTCTGCTGATTCTGTAATCGTGTGATATTTAGGCACGACAAATTTAGACACGACAAATTAAAATACGAAAAATTAAGGCATGGATAATTTCTCCTGGCGCCTTGTTTTGTTGTTTGTTTGTTTGTTTGTTTTTTTCGCTAAAACATTTTGTGAAAATAAACAATTTTTTTCAGACTTGGGGGAGTATTTTTTTTTTCAGTCTTGGGGTATTAAACATGCAACATATATTACAAAACTAAAAGTCAGAGTTAATTAAAGGCATTCATCTATAATATAAATCTCACCTGTCTGTTTAAATGTATGCATACATATATGTATGTATGTATGTATGTATGTAGGTATGTCTCGCAACTTCCGACAAAGGTGACGGATTTTCACGAGATCAGTATCGTTAGAAGTTCGACTCTTCGGACGCCATATATCGAAAAGGTGGCTAAAAACATTAATTCTTTCGCCATAAACTAGGCACTTTTCCACAGGGAGGGGTCGCTTTTTTCGCCTATATTTTCGATTGTCTAGCCTTAATTTAAACCTACGTCACCTCAGGTTTGGCGATGTGCGCAACAGCTAATGCGTCACATTTTTTTTTTTTTTTACTTTCTTTTCCTTCTTCGCAGTACGGATTCGAGCCTGCCTGCCTACTATCACTTCTTTTTTGCGTCCACAATTTTTACTTTTTTTTTTTTTTTTGCTCAACCAACACACTTACATACACCTCCACTTTCTCTTCAGCCTTCGCCTCACGGTTTCGAGCCTGCCTGCCAACTACAACTTTTTTTTTTTTGCTCAACACACACCTCCAAACATCCGGGCAACGCTGGGCACCCAGGCTAGTTGTATATAAATACAAAGAAACAAAAATTATTTATAGATGGTATAAGGGAGATAAGCAAGTTTTTAATTCGGTCTTGTTTACGTTTAGAAGAAAGACCGAGTTATTAAGCATTAATAACAATATGTCTTTGGTCAGAAAAAAAGACTGAGCTATTGAGAATTTATAACAACATTTACTTGGTTATCACAAATAATATTTTGCCTGTTTATTTACTTATTGACAACTGATTTTTCTACACAAACCGTATAAGTTTTATTATCACGGACTTTTATTTAAACCATGTTTAATTCATTATCATGGATTTTTTTTTGAAACATGTTATAGTAAATAAAAACAATATAATAAATCTCGTGAAAACGTGTGGCAATGAAAGTTATGCAGAAAAATAAAGAAACTGTCTTTATAAACAGGTAGGTGCTAGCTGTAAAAAATTAAAAACAAAACAGGAACAAAAAATATAAATAGCTCAAGTTAATAAAGAACTATGTTTTTTTCGACAATTTCCATTTCATCGTTTTATATGTACGGTGTAATTTTCTATGACTTTGTTTTTATTATTTCGCTACTTATGCAGAGAAGATTCTGTGCTATGTGCTAAAATAATAAAGTTATTCTCTAAAAACCTAAACATTCAAAGATTATTTTGCAATTACTTTGTACTTTTTCCTAACAATTTAATAAACTGAAAATACTATAAAGCTTGAATTTAACTTTAAAATAATACTATAAAAATAGCACCGTATCTTTTTTGCACTATTTCTTTTTAAACATAGTTTTAGTAAATTATAAAGATTAGGAGCAATGTTGAATCGCATTTCATTAAATAATTTACGTGACTAAAATAGAGATCTTATTTATTTGGTGCAAATAAGCTTTATTGAAGAGAAAGCGGAGTTTATATCTCTTTTTTTTGTTTTGTTTTTATTTGTTTTTTGTTTTTTTGTTTTTTTTTTGCTCACACCTCCACTTTCTTTTGCGCCTTCGCCTCACGGGTTCGAGCCTGCCTGCCTACTACAACTTTTTTTGCTCAACACACACCTATAAACATCCGGGCAACGCCGAGCTCCACAGGCTAGTCTATAATATAAATATCACCTGTCTGTCTGTCTGTCTGTCTGTCTGTATGTATGTATGTATGTATGTATGTATGTATGTATGTATGTATGTATGTTTCGCAAAACTTTCGACGAAGGCGACGGATTCTCACGAGATCGGTATCATTTTGAAGCTCGACATTTCGGACGACAAATATCGAAAAATTGGCCAAAAACAGATCTGCCTACTACCATTTGGTTTTTTGCGTTCACAATTTTTACTTGTGTCACAAAAAATATCCGTGAACAGCCCCCTTAGTATTTCCCGTTAGTAGCGCTTTATTCGATTAAAAATAAATTAATCCCTTCTCAAAATAGAAAAATATACAGCCTGGGGTGTGAGCCTGTATTATTGTACATAACTATTTCTCAGTCTGACAGAAAGTAAAGTCACAATACTCTATTCTCTGTCGAACTGATTGTCTCTAGAGTATTAATGGCTGTTAAGAACATTCGTCTGCCATTCTAAGCTTTGAAATAACATTTCGTTAATGTTACTCTTAGGTTTGAAATAAAATGTTAGTTGGTCAGCCAAACTTAGATTTAAAATACAATTTTCGTTGGTCTCTCAATCTTAGTTTCGAAATAGTATTTTTTAGTCCATAAATTTAGAATTACATTTTGTTTGTCTGCCAATCTTAGGTTTTAAAATAAAATGTTACTTGTAGTTTTGAAACAGCATTTTCGTAAGTCTGCAAATCTAAGGGTTGAAATAGAATTTTCGTTAGTCTTTCACTATTAGGTATGAAATAACATTTTTGTTGGTCTACCAATCTTAGTCTCTCGGTTTTAAGTTTTAAAAAGCATTTTCGTTCGTCTGTTGCTATTTGTTTTCTTTTTAATAGCATTTCGTTGGTCTGTCAATCTTAGTTTTAAAATAGAATTTTCTTTAGTCTGTTACTCTCAGATCGAAATAGCATTTTTGTTGGTCTACCAATATTAGGTCTGAAATACAATGTTCTATCGTCTGTTATTTTTGTGTTAGGTATAAAATTTTGGTTGTTCTACCCATCGTAAGTTTGAAATAGCATTTTCTGTGGTCACTCAATCTTAGATTTAAAAAAAAATGTTCGTAGATCTCTCAATCTTAGGTTTGAAATAGTATTTTTTGGTCAGCCAATCGTAAGTTTAGAATTATATTTTTTTTGTCTACGAATGTTAGTTTTAAAATAGAATTTTCGTTAGTCTTACTATTAGGTATGAAATAACATCAAGTTTGAAATATAATTTTCGTTCGTTTGTTACTATTAGGTTTGAAATAAATTTTTTGTTATTTTTTAAAACGGGGGTTTAGTATGTGATTTATTTTGGTCTGCCAATCTTATGTTTACAATAGGATATATCTCATCCTTGCAAAGTTTTTTAAAGATTTAAAGATTTAAAATTTTGCAAGGATGAAATATAGGTAAAAAATTTTCGCTTGTTTTCTTTTCCTTATAAGGGAAATTGTTTCCATAATGTTTTATTGTTAAAGTGTTTTTATTAAATAAGTCTGACGAAAGGCTGTTTTTGTGAAAATTTTCAAACGACATAATGTTTGAATTCGTCCGAATAGTCTTGAAACAATTGTAACTAACGATGAAATACACTATTTGTTGCTATCAATCCATTCCTTGATGTCTTGGTTTTTATTAAAACAATATATGAATGCCCAATTATGAAATATGATAATTGTGTAGCTTAGTTTAAATTATCTCTTTTTGGTTTAAAACTTATTGGTATATGAACGATTACTGAATTATCAATTATATAAACATAGTAAAATTCAGAATACTATATATATATATATATATATATATATATATATATATATATATATATATATAAGAGTAGGTAGTAGTTTGCTTGAAGCATTGTTGGTAAAGAAATATTTTTAAGCCAAAAACAATGCGGAGGAAGACCGGAAAAGATGAAGTAAAAAAGAAAAACAAACAGATGTAGACGAGTATGGTTGAATAGAGGAGTATCTAACCTTTATTTGACTATCATTCTTCACTTCAATGTATAATTATTTATTACCAAGTTGCTGGTATGTCCGGTGTATATAAAGTCCACTCGAAATTAATCAAAGTTCCACACCACCCACGGACTTTGCATACACCGGACATACCAGCAACTTGGTTATAAATAATTATACATTGAAGTGAAGAATGATAGCCAAATAAAGGTTAGACACTCCTCTACTCAACCATACCCGTCTACATCTGTTTGTTTTTCTTTTTTACTTCATCTTTTCCGGTCTTCCTCCGCATTGTTTTTGGCTTTAAAAAAAAAATATATATATATATATATATATATATATATATATACTAGCATGGGTACACGACGTTGTCTGGGTTGACATGAAGTTCCGTTTGGAACACGTCTGCTATTTTAATAATTTTCATGATGGGTAACGTGGATACTCCCCCCAAAAAAATTTAAAAAATAAAAGAACAATAATTAAATTTATCGTTATTTTATGTTTCCAATGTTATTCCCCCCCCCCCAGTTTTTTCCCTCCACCTCAATCGCCAAACTTTAAAAAAATGCTAGAGGTGATATGTCTCGTTGAACGCTTGGTGGCCAAAAAGTGGGTGCTCACTTTACGTTAAATTTATATAGAAAAGTGACTGTTTAAATGTATTAGGCTGAAAAAGAAGTAGATCGCCATCTTTTAAGGGTTAAACGCCGCTGGGTCACGTCGTATAAATTTACCTTTTTAATTAGAAAATTAAGTTTGTAATCGATGAAATTAACGCAAAAAAAGAAAAAAAGCGTAAATTGTGGAATTTAGAGGGGGGCATTTTTTTAGGTATTAAACGACGCTGAATTACGTGGTAAAAATTTACCGATTTCTGTATTGCCGTAAGCAATAAAATAAAACAAGCAAATAAAATATTTCCAGATTTTCTCGTAAGTGTCTTTTTTTTATATTTAAAAAAAAAAACAATAAAACCAAACACTTTTTCTATCTACGCGGAATTATTTTTCCAGCTATAAAATTATGGAATTACCAGATGATATTTGGTAAACGTTTGTTTGTTTTTATGGATAGCATCAAGGAAAAATATCTAAAAAAAAAAAAAAAGTTAAAAAAAAAGGTCGCTGTTGGAAATATTAATTCCAAAATAAATTAAATTAAATATATTATCGATATAATTATTGTTTAAAATTTATTTTAAAAAACAATTTTAAATAAAATACTTAAAATAATTCTCTCGCTAAAAACATTAAATAAGATACCGCTATTTAGTAAAATCAATTTTTCTTAATGTCATATGCAAATAAAGTGATCTCTTAATACTATATTTTCAAGTATCATACTATATATAAAAACAAAAGATAGATTAAAGTAAGGCTCGTTTTGTATATATTAATCAAATTGTGAACAAACAAATAAACAGACACGAATACGAATTTATATATATATATATATATATATATATATATATATATATATATATACAAGGAGCTTTCAAAGTAGTAATGCCTCCTATTTTTATTCCGTCTGAACGGATCAGAGAGGATTGTTAATTGCATTGTTATGATGATTCGATTTATGCATTCATTACCTGAAAATGGCATTTTTCTATTATAGTTATTGATGGTTTGAAACTCTAAACAACACTTGTCATGGACGTGCGTCAGAAACAATGCTGTGTCATTGAGTTCCTGGCAAAAGTGTATTGAGAATGGTGATGACTATGTAGAAAAATAAATTCTGGAGCACAAAAGGTCACTCGTTTTAATAATATCACTCCCGTCTTCGTAACTTTTCAACGTTTTTTAGTTTTAAAAAAATTAGGATACTCTACTTTTGGAACGACCCTCATGTGTGCAGGTGGGATAGAAACATGGACTGTGAAGCTCGGTGCCTCTGGAATGAAGTGCTTAATTACTATCCTTGGAGTATCTTTACGTGATTGATGAAGAATTGCAAACATAACTGTGTGTTCTTCGAAAAATTAGATTATCGTGGTTTGGGGCATGTTTTCCTGCTACCGGATTACAGCTATGAGAAGAAATCATAGCAAATAGATTTTCTTGAAGACAGATCAAAAGCACAACAAACAAAGAGATGAGCGCTACAGATAAGAATCGAAACCGACGTGCTACACCTGATATCGCATCCCCCGTATTTAGCGGTACGTACTCTGGGCGAGTTGAACTGGCTTCCTCCGAAGGTGGAAGTATCCTCGGAATATTTAATTAAATAGAAGACGACGTCAGGTTTTTGCAGTTCTTACAGAAAGGTATCGACATCCTCCTGCATACAGCGTCTGGTATTCACAAAATTGCTTTACTTCGATGATCGAACGAGAACCAGTGTTTCAACGTGATTATGCCGTATCATCAATCATTATAGCTAAAAAGCTAAGAAATTTTAGTCATCAAGCACGTGGTGAAGCTCCTCAGAGTATGTACATGATTAAAGTAAGTCAAGGCAACATGCTAATGATGGCGTTGAAATGGATATTTTTGAAAAGTAAAGTGCATCAAAATATTTCGCTGAATTTTAAAACTACGTTGTTTGTTTTTTTTGTTGTTGTTTTTTTATTATTGTAATAAGTAACTCCCCCCCCCCCCATAATATCCTTTCAAGTCTTATTCTCTCTTCTGTCCATTTTTCCCCGTTCGTCTGTCCAGTCAGCCAATCAAGCAAACGGTTCGCCTTCTGTTGTGCTTAAGCTCCTCATTCAAAGCGGGTGCAAAAAAAAGAGAGAGAAAGAAAAAAGTAATTTGGCCTTTTTTGGAGAGACTGGAATTAGCTGTTTTCGAAATAAATGGGCAGTGTGTGTGGGGAAGAGGGGGTTAATTGAAGCATTACTCCTCGAGGAATTTCGTTTTCAGATTTTTTTAGTTTTTTTTTTTTTTTTTGCTTGTTTGTAGTTTGTTTGTGTTTTGTCATAAGCAGCTTAATATGTCTTAAAGAAGGAGATGAAGAGGGAGATGGGGAGGAGGGCCAAGAGAAGCAAAAGAAGAAAAAGAATGAGAAAAAGAAGAAAAATAAGAATAGGTATGAGTGAGGAGGGGAAAGGGAAGAAGAAGAAGAAGAAGAAGAAGAAGAAGGGTAGGAGGAAGAAGAAAAAGAAGAAAAGAAGGGGAGGAGGGAGAAGGGTTATGAGGAAAGGAGGTACAATAGAAGCAGTAGAAAAAGAAGACAAGATGAAGAGGAAGAGGAAGGAGAGGCAAGAGAAGCAAAAGAAAGAAAGAAAGAAAGAAGATGAAAAAAATGAAGATGGAGAAGGAACAGGAGAAGAAGGGGTATAAAAGAACGAGCAAAAAAAAAACGAAGAAAAAAGGAAATAAGGAGACAAAGAAGAAAAAGTAGAGGGGGAGACTTAAAAAAAGTGAAAAAGAAGAAAACTGATTTCAAGAAAGACAATGAGAATAAAAAGTTTTTAAAAAATAAGAGAAAACAAGACTTGAAATGGAAAAGAAAAGTAAGAATTTAAGAAAATAAAAAAAAATGAAAAACGGTTATAAGAAGAATTTGAAACAAAGATGAAATGGATTTGAAGAAGAAGAAGAAGAAGAAGAAGAAGAAGAAGAAGTATGACGAGATGCTGAAAAAAGGATTTGAAAAATGTTTGAAGAAAATAAAATCCTTACAGAAGAAAAAGAAAAAAATGAAGTAGAAACGATGAAGAAGGTTTGAAAATAAGGAGAAAACAACAACAAAATGTATGACAATTGATGATGATGGACATTTTCAGATAAAGTAGTATTAGTCTTTCGTTGATAGAAACAAGCAAAAAAAATATGAAAATTAAACAAGACAAAAGTTGCGGTTCGACCAACAAACAATTGACGGTAGAAAGAAGATGGCCGTTGAAATGTGATAATGCGTTGGCGACTCTGTTGACGACATGAAAAAAGTCATCTTTTCCTGACCTGACTTATCAAAAAGACAAAAGATTTTTTTTTATTATTATTATTTCAATATATTTTTCTTGCTGTTTTTGTTAATATTTTTACTAGTTTTACTTTTGTTTCTTCAAGGTTTTGTTTGATATATATATATATATATATATACTAGCAAAAGTACCCGTCGTTGACTGGGTTCAAGAACAGCCTACAGAAAATCGACTCGGATTTATGAAAGTATGATAGGTTATGAAAAGGAAGGGTTGTAAAGAGATAGCTTCGAATTTGGGGTTATCAAAGCCAAAGCAAAATATGATGAAAGTAAAAATAAAATAGATAAACCTCATAATTTATTATACCATACCTGTTCACACTGAAACACTTATCACAATATTCTGTGGATCTATATTAAAAAACCTTGTTAAATTTTGTGACATATTTTCATTCTATGGGGGCCAGGCGCGAACGAACACCCAATAATTTTATTATAACATATTTCTTCAAACTGAAAAATAATTATCAAAGTATACTTACGCAGATAGATATGAAAAGTCTTTATTAAAGTTTGTGCCTATTTCCATTCTAAGGAGGCCAGAGGGGAACGCAGACCCCACAATTTTATTATACCATCCCTATTTAAGTTAAACCATACTTATCAAAATATTCTTATGTACATCTATATCAAAAACACTTGTAAACGTTTTTCTTTTTTTTTTTTTTCATTTTTAAATTTTTTATTTCCATACGTTGTGGACCAGGCGCGAACGCAGACCTCACAATTTTAATGAACCACCGTTCTGCCAGATCAAACATACCAATTACTGTGTCTCGATACATCTACTATCATTATATGTAATCAGTATTTTTTAAATAGTCAACCATATAGGAGCCTATTCGTGACCAGACACACACACACCACACACACACACATTCAGCTTTATATTACAGATATTTCTATGTGATTAAGTGTTTTTATAATATACAAAATACTCGAAATCTCCAAGTTACTTCTCAAACAGGCTTGTCCGTCGACCCTTTCTCATATATATATATATATATATATATATATATATATATATATATATATATATATATATATATACACACTATTATATTGTTATACTTTTATATTATATTTTTCTGAGTCTTTCCGTTCCACTTTTTCCTTAGAACTACTGGGCCAATCCAAATGAAATTTAGCATGGGTCTTTTCCTATGATAGAATGCAGCAAACTAGGCACCATGGTATTCGTTTGATGAACACTTATGAATTAATAATTATTAATATGGATTATCAACACTTATACGTTTTATATACCTTTACTTTGATAAATGATAACGAACTATATATTACGGTTTTATTATAAGAATATAATAGGTATCAACAGTGATTTAAATTAAATTCATCCATAGCCATTGAGCCCCTGGAGGGGCATAGGCCATCTACAACTTTTTGTAGATGTTTTTGTAGCGAGGAGTTCTTTTTACAGGGTAAGGGTGCTGGCCCAACGCCCAACCTTCCCAGAAGGTACATACATCACACAGCCTTCCCAAATGGTCACCCGTCTGGTACTGGCCAGGCTCAACGTTGCTTATCTTCGGTGATCTGGCGAGAAGCGTTGTGTACTTAGAAGTAAATGCAAATAGTAATATATTCTATCATAATGAACTCATTCTAAGTCAAAGAACCTTAACTATTTATCTTCTACTCGCTTTAACGAGAAAACTCTAGTGTGTATAATCATTAGGTCACTGTGGCCGGATGTTACGACATTTAAAAAATAAATGTTAAAATTTTACCGATATTTTTCGCAGTTGAGATTGACTGTGAGATTTGTTCCTTCCTAGTGGAGTCAGCGATACATTCTTGGCCGGGTTCGAATCTACCGACCAGTAGTAATCGTGTCACCCTGCACTGGTGATTCCCGAAAAAATAAAACACCAGTGTACGTATTAAAAAATATTATTGTAATAATAATTATATATATATATATATATAATTATTTTTTTACTATAATAATTAAATATATATATATATATATATATATATATATATATATATATATATATATATATATAGAGAGAGAGAGAGAGAGAGAGAGAGAGAGAGGCCAGCCTAGGTGATCAAATGTAAACGCTCGATAAAGTATCTTTTTGTCCAAATAACATAGAAAATTTCTCTTAAATATTTAATTCTGTTTCGCCAGTTGTTTATGGCGAACATTGGGCCATGTTCTTAAAACAATTCCAATAAATTTTATCAAAAACATACTTAATCTTGATTAATAGATATGCTTGCTTAGTGACTTTCATAGGATGTAGAATAACTTTTTCTCCATCAAAAAACAGTATTTCTTTCAATTAATAACTGTATGATTTTTTACTAACAGACATTCATCTGCACCGATGCACTTCCATTGTTAATAGAAATAATAATATCAAAATACATCTTGTATTTTTCTCCTGTTACTTACTACTCTGTCCACTTCTCTTCTTCGACATATCTACTACACAATTTAATTATCTACTACACAACAGCATCTATTTGCCCTCTCCTCTTTTCTCCCTTGGATTTTTCCTACATGATGTACGAGAGTCGTTCCGAAAATAAAGCTTCCTATTTTTTACATGCAAAATATTAAAGAAGTACAAAGACGGGGGCAATACCATAAAAACGAGAGGCCTTTTGTGACTAAGAATTTATTTTTCACATAGTAATTATCATTCTCAATGCGCTTTTGTCAGGAATTCAATAACGCATATCTGCTTCTGACACACGTCCATAACTGGGGTTGTCCCACAGCGTCAATATCTGCAACAGCAACATATCTTATATCGACGGTACCTAGTGCTTTTATTTGCGAGTTTTTTTGTTTTGTTTTGTTTTGTTTTTGTTTTTTTGTTTTGTTTTGTTTTTGTTTTTTTTTTGTTGTTTTTTTTTTTTTTGTTTTTAACTATGTCGTTTTATTTACAAAACATTTCCGTTCCAAACAAAGGAGAAGTAAACCTGTGTTTAAAATAATTCCGATCGGGTCAAAGCATATTTGGAAAGGCACGAAATCGAATATTTTTTTCTGAATAATATGCTCCAGCCATCATACAAAAATATAACGAGCCATAGTCATTAAATTTGTAAACAGAAAACTATCATTGATAAAAAAAAACTCTACTATTATATAAAAGAACTTTGTGTGTGTGTGTGTGTGTGTGTGTGTGTGAGAGAGAGAGAGAGAGAGAAAGAGAGAGAGAGAGTTCCCAATGGACTTGAAAATGGCTGGGCCATTTTTTATGAAATTGCACATGAAGCTACATTATGTGCCTGGCAGTGTTCTTAGATAGAATTTGTACCGGAATGTCTTTGATAAGTACTGATAACCGAAATAATCCGATGAAAGAAGAAACAGGTGAGTTTGATCAAAGTTAATACCTAGCATAGCCTAACATCACAAGTGCATTTGAAAAATTTTATTACCACACAAGCGGAAAGACCCAACATATAAAATCAACAGCAGGTTCTTTGATATGGCATTGGCGCATACGAAACGAATGTTTCTACTTAAAGCACAACTGAACCATGATATTTGACTTTTTCATTTTAAACTTAAATTCAAGCTCTTATTAGCGCACAAGGAACAAAGTTAGACATATAAAATCAACAGTCGATTCTTTGATATGACAGGAGCACGTTCAAAATGAATGTTTCTGTTTAAAGCACGGTAAGTATGATAATTGACTTTTACATTTTAAATTCAAGCCGTTATATATAAAAAATAATTTTATAATATAGAGTGCAATGTAGACTACAATGTATTGTGGACTAAATCACTGCGGGGAGGCATGTGAAGCATTGATTTAAAAAAAATTGGGCAATTTCATCGAATTCGATGGCGATAAAAATTGTTGATCATCATTCAATCCCAGGCAACGCTGGGTGTCACTGCTAGGCGTGAATAAAACTGGCTTTACTTTATATATAAAATATAGATTGAGACGGAGGCGATTATATATATATATATATATATATATATATATATATATATATATATATATATATATATATATATATATATATATATATATATATATATATATCAGTATTCTTTATTTTATAACTCTGGATTTATTTATGTGTAACGTTGTATATTTGCAACTCACAATGCCGGCTTGTTCTTGTTTTATATATTTTCAATCTATTTATTCGCGTATTTATTTTCTATCCTGAACGACAACTAGGATTAACCTTGCACCACCGTAATCCAACCGAATCTGTCAACATTGACAACAACTTAATCTGCTTTCTCCTTATTCATACTTTCCCGGCTCGAAAACTCCATTGACGCCTTTCCCATAATTCCACATTTTTCTACCACGTTTCCGCCGACCCGTCCGATCGCCCACCGACATTATTTATTTATACGCTTCCAGCAATAATTGGACTCCTTCGCCCGTCTCCGCCATTTTACTCAACACTGTCGGCCATCTTGACTCGTGTTTAAGTCGATTTATTAACTTAGAAATACATTTTTTAAACGAAAAAAAAAAAAGAAACGATTAAAATTGTCTGAGGTATATGGTTACTCTTCTTTCTGTTCATGTTCATCTATATTAGTGATGGAACGATTCTAATATATTTCCCGTTCTGATACAATGACTGTTTCTGTTCAAAATTTGCAATTCCGATCCAATTACCGATTCCGATTTTTTAAAACTTCTAAATATTTAGCGTTTTTAAACTTAACGTTGAATTTTAAAACTTCTAAATATTTAGCGTTGAATTTGTGTGCGCGTTTTATTTATTTATTTATCCCCATAAAAATCCCATGTAAGATATGCATTACGTAACATGTACACTTGTGGATAATGATTTATAGATTTTGGTTTAATGATAGTTTAATGGTTGTTTAATAGTAGTTTAATGGTAGTTTTAAACTGACAAAAATGTATCATTCCATCATTAATATAATCAAAGGAAAAGTAGGTTTGTGCTAAAACCAAGCATAATACAATTAAAAGAATCGTTTTTTTTTTTTTTTGCATCGGAAAATAAGCACATATTTTTCGATTCCAATACCGATCCCTCAAACTGTTCCGATTTTTCATGTTCCCGATTCCGATTAACTGTCCCAACCCTAATATATGTGTAAAACATGAAATAATTCTGACTGTATCCCCGATTTTCACGTTTTAAAAAATTAATTGTTGCAATTATTTTCCCTATTTACTCGCCGCGTCACAAAGCAGACACAAGTTCGTTTCTTTTCTAATGTGGAGAAAATCCAGCTTCCTAAAAAGGAGCACTTTAGATTGGGACCAAAAACATTAAATTGCCTCAGTCTAGAACAATTTCTCTTTTACTGGCGACAGAAAGGACGAAGTGTAGCATCTAAACAGATATTACATTTCTATCCTAGTTCGAGGAGATTCAAATTCCACTGTCAGAATTATAAACCCTATAGTCTCCACTCTTTTATTACTGGAAGAGAGTTATTACTCCAGATGAAATAAGAAAGTCACGATTTCGTATTAAAATAATAGCTTTATCGTTTGTTGGATTCTCTTCTAATTGATCAAATAGTCTTCAGCTCTTTGCATAACCTCGAACACTCTGCAAACTGTCCGTATTTTTGACAGACTTTCTCGCTCTCTCTCTCTCTCTCTCTCTCTCTCTCTCTCTCTCTCTCTCTCTCTCTCAGACCTCTTCTGTCTTTTATGATACAATACTAGCGGGGGAGAGAGGCGCCTGGCTTTGCCCGATCGTAAAATATGCTTAAATATGATACTATGTCAAGATTTCGTATATCTATCTATATATCTATAAAAGTGAAAGTGTCTGTCTGTGTGTGGGGGGGGGTACATTTCCCTACGCAATAACTGTCAATTTTAAGCCTACAGACTCGAAATTTGATATACAGGGTATTGAGATTTGGGAAAATCTTTGTGATTGGTTTTCAAGCAGAAATTTTGCGATTATGGGGTCAAAGTTCAACGATTTGGCCTCTAAGAACTCTACCAAACTCCTCCTAGAATTTTGGGTCTAAACACTTGAAATTTTAGATATAGATTCCTTGGACATGGATATTACTTAATATCTTGATTTGAGACCCAAACAATAAAATTTAAGGGGGCATAATAGGGGCCAAAGTTAAAAAAATTGAACTTTTTTTTGTTTTGTTTTTTCGCTCAGCATACACCTCAAAACACCCGGGCAACGCCGGGCACCCATGCTAGTATATCTATGAAAGTGAAATTGTCTGTCTGCGTGTGTGTCTGTGTGTGTACATTTCCCTACCAAACTACTGTCAATTTTCCGTCTACAGACTCGAAATTTGACATAAGGGGTATTGAGATATGGGAAAATCTTTTAATCGATTTTCGGCCAGAAAATTGGCTGTTAAGGGGTCAAAGTTAAACGATTTGACCTTTGAAAACTCTACCAAACTCCTCCGACAAGTTTGGGTCTACACACTTGAAATTTTAAATGTAGGGTACTTTGACATGGATCAAACTTTATCATTTGATTTGAGCTCAAAACTATAAATGTTAAGGGGTCAAAAGTGCAGTCAAAGTTTTTAAAAAAATTGACCTCTGCAGTTTTCGGTTTAAACATTTGAAATTTTATATAAAGACATGCAGCAAGCATTTTAATCAGTTTTGGGGCGAAAATTTGGCTGCCAAGAAGTCAAAGTTGAAAGAGATTACATTGAAGACTCTACCAAACTCCTCCGTCAATTTTGGGTTTAAACACTTGAAATTTAAGATGTAGGTTACCTGTAGATGAGTCAAAATTTTGAATATATATATATATATATATATATATATATATATATATATATATATATATATATATACATATGCACAAAAAGTTATGAACAGTACATAGGGCACGAGCAAAGTACTATTATAAAATGGTAATTTCAAAAGTAAAAAAAAATGTATATGAATGCCATCAGTTAGAATCGAAACCGAAAGCAAAACTGTAGCATTCAAAGATGGTGACGTTACCACTACACAAATGTGACACGCATATGAACTGATTAAAAATAAACTAAGATTAAGGTACAAAATGTATAACGATTTTGTTGTCAATTTTGACCCTTTTTTGAGCCCTTAAAAACAATTTGAACCGGCTAAAGACCCATAAAAGAACGGTCCATAAAAAAACCCAATCATTTGAGGCCACTATCACCGCGCTGCGACTTTTAGTTTCGGAGAAGATAGAGTTTGAAAATATAGAGACAGAGACGGACAGACAGATATAGTGAGTTTTATAAATTAGACTTGACAGAATTTCGAACCACATTCTTATGAATTTTCCCCCTTTCTTTCTCTCGCTGTTTCGTCTTAATGAAAGAGTTTTTTGATATCTAATATTTCTTCAAAAATAATTATTTTCTTTATTCTTTTGCTTTTATTGTTGTTTTCCATGGGTGGTTTCTAGTCGAGATGATTTCATTTCAATCTATGTCACCAGCTTCATATTATTACGCAACGTAGATATCAAACGAATGTTTATCATACGCTATGAAGATATCAAACAAATGTCCATCATAAATCACTACATCCTAGTAATTTAATTCTTGCATAAAGAATGGGTATAAAATTCACCACATCATAGCATTTTTGTGTTCCATTTACACAATAGGTCCTGAATTTAAGACAGGTCTTAGAGTATTTCTTTTAAACAGCATGCAAACAAATCATAATTATTTTATCTTGTTTGTTTGTTTTTGATTATTTTTGTACAGGACGTCCCAAAATTAAAGACATATGTTTTAATGCTTACGAACGTTACTTAAAAATGTATGTAACATTTAAAACAAGATGGCCGCTCCTGAATACCGGCCGACGTGAATTATTTGGCTTCTTCCTGAATTTCATATATTACATATTTATGTATTTTTCTCTTTAAGAACTTTCTGTTTTTTTTTCTAATGGCTCCACGAGAATAAATATCCAAAGTTATTATACACAAATTGATTGTTCCCAGTAAACAAATCAGATTTGTTTAATGTACCAAAGATTTTATTATTATTATTTTTAAAAAAATTCATTGGGAGATGAATGAAACATTGAACTTTGGAATATAACAAAATTTATTTATTTATATATATATATATATATATATATATATATATATATATATATATATAGTGGAATTCACTAGAACTATGCAATCGGCATTGTTTGCACAACAAAAACAAATGGAATTACTTCAGCAACAACAATTGAAGCAAAGCGAAATACTACAGAGTATTTTAACGCAGCAGAAAGACTGTCGTTTCACTCCTGAAGGAATAGCAAATTCTTCATCCGAATTTGTATACGAGCCGACAAATGGGTTAACTTTTCCGGCATATTTTCGGAGATACGAAAATATTTTTGCTAAGAGATGTCAGTCTTGGACAGACGAAGAGAAGATTATCCTTCTTCTTCAAAAACTTGGATTTCAGGAAAATACAAAGTATACGAATTTTATCCTGCCAAAGAAACCTGAAGAGATATCTTTTAGTGAAACAATAAAAATATTGTCAAACATTTTCAGTGAAGGAGATAGTCTATTCTATACACGTTATAAATGTTTAAATATCACGAAGCAGGAGGACGAAGATTTTCTTACTTATGCAGGGAAAGTGAATGCTCATTGTGAATCCTTTAAATTAAAAGACCTCAGAGGATATGTTTAAAAGTCTAATCTTTGTGCAAGGTTTAACGGCCTCTAAAGATAAGGAAATTCGTTCAAGGATATTATCCATTATGAACCAAGACACAGAAATAACGTTACAAAAAGTTACGGAAGAGTGTCAGAAACTTAAATTTAAAGCAGGACAATACAAGCATCGAAGGAAAAAATTTTGAAGAAAAAAATATGGAAAAAAAATGGAAAGGGTGATGAAATGGGCACACGAAAAATCCTGTAAGACATGTGGGGGAAAAAACCACTTCACTAAAGATTGTTACTTTAAATACAAAATATGTAACAAATGTAATAAAAAAAGGCCATAAATCAACTGTATGCAGGAAAGGAAAATACCGAAAAGCAGAAATAAAGACCATTGGTTCTAAAAATGAGTCTAGGTGTGATAAAAGAAAATATATTGAAATTAAAATTAATGGCTGTAATGTGAACTGTCTTCTAGATACGGGAAGCGACATAAGTATAATTGACGAAGTAACTTGGAAGAAAATTGGGTTTCCAAAGTTACAAAATACAAAAAAAATTGCCAGAAGTGTGTCTGGAAATAAACTAAAATTTAAGGGTGAATTTTTTACCAATGTGTCTCTAAAGGAGAATGCTGTGAAAACCAAGTTATATGTCGTACCGGGGAAAAATTCTAATTTGTTCGGTATAGACTTAATGATTCTTTTTAATGTATGGGGAAACCCCATCAGCTCATTTTGCAATAAAGTAAGTCTGGCGGGTTTAGAAAATTCTAAACTACCAGGAAAGTTTATTGACGAATTAAAAAAAAGATTATATATAAAACTGAATTACTTGAAGAAACTGTTATAGCTGCACTAAAAGAAGAAAATGAACTAACAGATATATTAATAAATACTGTTAGGGAACTTCCGGTAACACTTGAGGAAATAAAGAAAGCAGCAAGAACAGATGAATACATTAACAAGATAAAAAAACAAGTGGGACAAAAAAAGAAGAGGAAAGGATTAACAGTTTTTCCATTTTCAAAGTGCGATGAAACTCTAATGTACGCAGATAGAGTGGTAATACCTCAAGTATGACAGAAGAGAATTTTAAAAGAATTCCACATGGGACATCCTGGAATCTCCAGAATGAAAGCACTAATGAGAGCATATACGTACTGGCCTGGAATGGATCAGGACATAGAAAAAAATGATAAAATTATGTAAGGGTTGCCAACTAGCAGCAAAAGCGCCGCCCACTAAGAGGCAACCTTGGCCTAAAACAGATATACCATGGACGCGGATCCATATAGATTACGCAGGACCTCTAAAAGGATATTATTACCTGGTAATAGTAGATAGCATGTCGAAATGGCCAGAAATTTTTAAATTCAAACATCCTACAGCGACAAACACAATAAAGGCGTTGGACGGGGTATTTGGGCGTTTTGGCGTACCAAAAACAATTGTTAGTGATAGTGGCACCATGTTCAAAGGTCAAGAATTTAAGATCTAATGTGAGTCACTGGCCATAGAGCATATCACAACACCAACTTTTAGCCCTCGATCTAACGGACAAGCTGAAAGATGTGTCGATACTTTTAAACGAGCGTTAAAAAAGAACGATAACATCGACACTGAAGAAAAAAGTCTTCAGAAATTTTTAGCAGTGTACAGGATAACGCCTAATCCGAATACAAATGCAAATTTATCCCCAGCGGAAATAATGTTTGCCAGAAAAGTGCGCTCTGTGTTCGACCGGTTAATTCCGAGTAAAAAAGTAAAAAAAAGTGTAAAAGATAATGTACGATACAAGATATATAAGGACGGGGATAAAGTTTTTTTCAACAATTATCGAGCAGGGAAGAGTTTTTGGGAAGAAGGCATAATCTCAAAAAGAATTGGAAGAATGGTCTACATTATAAAAGGTCAGACATTTATCCACAAAAAACATAAACCAACTCAGACCCCGATATATTGAAATAGTTAAAAACAATGAAGTACCGATGGAAGTACTGTATGACATTTTTCACAGAGCCTCCAAAAAAGGACGCACCAGTAACTGAAAATACAAGTTACTCTCCAAAATCAAAAAATTCGCAAACGCAAATTTTAAGGAGAAGTAAAAGAAAAAGAACTGAATTTTTTGGACAAAGTCAAAAAAAAAAAATGGTGAAGCGAAATTCTAGGGAATAATTTAGCTTGGGAGGAAGGTGTTATAATGGACTGATCCAACACTCCTCAGATGAATGGGCTGTTACGTCTATAAAAAGACAAGCAAACTCTCCTCACGTGGGAGACAGAATTTAGTACTAAGCTGTCAATGGACGCTTAGAAATGTGTGTACTTTTTTACCTAAATAAACCCTTTCTGTACAACCCCAGTAATGACTTGTTATTCATATAATCTACGATATAACATATCTATATTAGTGTTTACGATTAATCGGAATAGGGAATCGGAAAAATCGTAACTTTTCAGAGTGTCAAAATCGATATCAAAATCGATTTAAAACTCGCTAGGACAATGCCTTCCAATATGCTAACATAGCGAGTAATTAAGAATAGAATTGCTCGAGACGAAGAAGGTCCATTCCATAGTCGGATTTCGCCGCGGTTTACTTGGTCTGTGTTAATTAATAGACTTTCTTGTGCGTTGCGCGTTTGCTCATGTGGCAGAGTAATCGCCTCGCATGCAAAAGGCTCGGGTTTCGAATCCTGTGTTTCGATATGTCTAACTGATGAGCCTAAATAAGGACGAAACTCGAATAGTAGACTTCAGATTTGTTGACTGCCTCAGCTCTTATTAGCTGCATCGTTGTTTTACCGTGGAAAAAAGGGTGAGTCACGGAAAATGGATATTTTTAGAACGCTCTTTGCTATCATCCAGTAAGGGATAGGGAGTGAGGAAGGTAGTCTTTAAACCTGCTTAAGACTTTTGTGGAAATATTCGCAGAGTTTTGCTTTCCTTAAAAACATAAGTTTCCCGTGACTCACTCTGCATATATGTAGTAGAACCCCGGGATACGGTGACCCTAGGATACATTTTTCAGGTTAAGATGGGGAATACAATGTTTTTAAACCCTGGTTACGGTATTTCCCCGCCTTACGGTGTTATTTATAATGTTATTTGATAATATACATGTGTCTTATATACTGTATTGTATTTTGTTTACTAATTTTTAATGCCGTATCCCGGTGTTCTACTATATATATATATATATATATATATATATATATATATATATATATATATATATATATATATATGAATTTTGTGCAGTAAGAACATAGAATAAGTTATTATTTGAAACAAGAAAAAACGAAATTTAAAGTTCATTCCTTAATCCACGGATTTTTAATGCATGGCGCATCTCTTCAGAAGAAATGTTATTAGCAGAATAATTATTATGAATGAACATAATTTTGATTTTTAGCACATATATTGAAAATTAATTTAAAATATTTTTTAAGGAATATAGAACACGACATCATTTTTTGGTTATTCAACGTGAGAATTGGATTAAACAATAAAAATATATGCATTTCAAGTACACGATTTTATTTTAATTAATTTGTGATTTAACTCATCTCATTTTTCATATATATATATATATATATATATATATATATATATATATATATATATATAAACGATAATGATGAATTCGAAAGAAAATAAGCATCTTATATATCCAAAGGAATTAGAATTAAATTGTGAACATAGAGGACAACAGGCTACATTTCTGGATTTAGATATAAAAACTGAGGGTGAGATTTTTCTTTATAAAATATTTGATAAAAGAAACGCTTTCCCCTTTCAAATAGTACGTATGCCGCATAAAGATAGTACCTGCCCTGTTTTTATGGTTTATGAAACCATTACATCAGAGTTTTTTGAGAATAGATCGCGTTACTTTAAAATTAACAGATTTTATATCACCAGTTTCTAGTTTAGTAATAAGGATGATAAAACAAGTTTGGGATAAAAATAAAATATTTAAACAGTTAAAGAAAGCATTTGTTCGTTATCCTGATGCTTTTGAATCGTTTAAGATTAACCAGAATATATTAATAAAGGAACCCCACAACTATATTAGTAATGTATAAAATGTATTTATAATTACATTTGATAATAATAATAAAATTATTTAAAAAAATGTATATATGTATAAATATTTTTAACCTTTATATATATTTAATTTTAAATATGAATGTAAATATACAAAATACTAATCATAGCGGGGTGACAAGATGTTAAATGGATTAATCCTAATCTTATAAATACAAGACTGGTAAATTAAAAAATATATCCATTTTGAATTTGGAAACTGATGAATCACACAGGTACAAAATTCATTTTTATAGCATGAAAAGGTTAGATAATGCAATTAAGAATAGGAAATATGATCAAATATTTGTAACATGTCTTCTCCCTAAGATTAAGGGAGGTGGTGTTTGATCAACACTGCTGGGGGGCCATGATGTAATATACTGTTTTGTTTTTAAATCTCCTAAACAGTGTTTCATGGTAAACAACCGATGATCCCTTAAAAATAAATTATTAGTACTATAGTAAATTCGAGAGCGAGTTGATGCAGTGATTGCAGGTGATTAAATGACTTACTGACTAGATGGTTTTTTAACGAATGATAAAAAATATTTTTTTATTTTTTGTATAGTTTTAAGGGTTAAAAACTTCCAAGACTATATGTGTGTGTGTGTGTGTTAAGATTTCTTAACCTTTTCGCAGAAAGACATCAAAATACTAAGAAAAAATTATTTAAAAGAAAAAAAATTAAAATACACAAAATCCACTAGCTCATATAGGTTTTAGACTGGCAGCGGGGAAACAGAGCAAACGCCTGTTAAAGATAACATCTAGATCCGCTTTTGCACCAAAACTTAACTTCTCAACCCCCAACCCTACCTACTCCATTTCCTAATCCCAACATACAATAAATAAATAAATAAACCACACCTAATCAACTTTGTTCTCCGCACAGCTGAAATTCACCCCCTGGCCCATTTTTATTAAAAAAACTTTTGCGGAAAGTTGATTTTCGTTTTTAATTAAGAAATTTCGCTTTTGAATATAAGTGTTGTTGCCTGAAGAGGTCTCTAGTTACTAAATACAGAAGGCCGAAGCATGCTCATGACTGTGTAGCAATATATTACTGCTTATGTAAAGACAAATTGAAAGTACATATATGTATATATATATATATATATATGTATGCATATATATATTGTGTGTGTGTTTGTGTGTGTATGTGTGTGTGTGTGTGTGTGTGGTTCTCAGTTGATTAATTGTGTCTAACTCTGTCGGATATATACTCGAGAGTCAAAACAATGAAAGAATATGCTGTTGCGATAGCCCTACTTATGAATATTATTTTTGCTAACTACTTTCTTAGGAGGATAAAAACTATTGTTTGTAACTCCTTGGAATAAGGACAATTTTAAGTTTTCAACTTGTATTTTTTGCCGAATAAATTGTTGTAAATTCTAATTTACAGAGATTAAATTGATTTTCTGAGATTATATATATATATATATATATATATATTCTCTACCCTGCAACCTCTCTCCCACAGAAGAGACGTTGCGAGCCTATCCTTGTTTTATCGTTATTTCCATGGCAGGTACTCGTCTGAATTCCATTCTCTGGTTCCCTCTCGCCAATCTTTCACGAAAAACACCCGTCTAGCTGAATCCACTGTGAACAATTTCCCCCACTCTATATCTGTGCCTAAATCAAAACGCGGATTCCATGAACAAAGCTTCTTTCTTAGAACTGCACGTCTGTGGAACTCTGTTCCGTCTGCCTGCTTCCCTCCGGACTACAACTTGGATGTCTTCAAGTCCAATGTTAACAAATTCCTAATGAACCGCCCCCTTAATTAAACACTTCATCAAATCTCTACACTTACGTAATGTACTTGCAATAACCCTTATCCCTGAGTGGCTTCCGGGCCTTGATAAGTGGTGATCACTGTAAAATATATATATATATATATATATATATATATATATATATATATATATATATTATAAAATATATTTTAGAGATCAGAAAATCAATCTAATCTCTCTAAATAATTATATAATTATTAAATACCTACGGACATTAGTGTTTCATCCTTTAGGGCATCATCAGTGTCGCGTTTAAAACCAGTCGATAGATTCGAAGCCGGCAACAGAAGCCATCTGACTCTGTAAGCAAGAACCTAGTCAATTCGACCACCGTTAACCACGTGAAATTAATGTTGAAATTTAAACATTTATTTTTAAATGTTTTTAACGTCTGTCAGAGTGATCTAATCATTATGTGATGATCTGCCCATGCGAGCCAAATTGACCGACTTTATTTCAACTGAAAGTGCTCAACGATAATAAACGAGTTTCTTAAAGGGGCTGATATAATTATTTACATCAATGCAGGGTGTCACGACACGGTTAACACCGATATATATATATATACATACATATACATACATACATACATATATATATATATATATATATATATATATATAAGCGATGGGACGATTCCAAGATTTTTCCCGATTCCGATACAATTACCGATTCCGATTCCCATTCTTTATAAATTTCTAAATATTTAACTATGAAAGAGTTGTTTTGTCCTGATTACTGTAAAAGCACATCTTAAACGTGCATATATTTTCTCTAGCGTAAAAACACACTTGTGACAGGGTGATCTAGAGATTTTAGATTTACTGGAAGTTTAAAGCAATAAATATTTATTATTTTATTATTACTGCCAGCAGTGAAAGGTGTTTCTTAAACCAAAATCAAATAAAAAAAAAAAAGATAATTTACGGAATCAGTTTTGACATCTGAAAATAGGCTAAAAAATTTTCCGATTCCGATACCAATGCCGATATCCTAAAAAGATCCCGATTAATTGTACCCACACTAATACATACATACATACATACATACATACATGATGATGATTGCAACGTCTTGTCAGACGAGTGCCACTCCCTCAGACATTTAAAATTCATGAACCCAAATGCCTGAGGGAGTATCTATACAAAGATGATGTTACAGAGTCTTAGCTTTGTACGACTGCTAAGTCTCTCTCTCGGTTCAAAATGTTGAGATCCAGCAACAAGCAAGAGCAAGATAGCCAGCAACAAATTAAACTGCAGACCAGCTTAATGCGGGTATTGGTCTTCCGCTTTATGGTTTTTTAAATCAGAGATTTGCTTCTCCTAGAAAGGTTGCCTTCACCACGGCTTACGGAAGCCCTCTCCACCCCAATACACATATACACACACACACAAATATACACGGTGCTAGTTGGCCGTTGACCCAGCAAAAGAGTTCATTCGCCCTTTGGAAGGTCTTGTTTTTAATCCTCCAGGGAGACTAGCCGCCCTCCTCACCAAACAAGTCTGGTGGGGAACCAGTTTAGTCGCCGGTGACCCGACCATGAGGCAGGTAGTACTGGGTTACATGGTACCAGTAGCATATGACATGACCTGACACATGTAGAGATTTAATGAATGCACATTAATACATACATACATATTTAATGAACGCATACATACATACATACATACATACATGTGTGTTTATTTGTGTGTGTGTGTGTGTGTGTGTGTGTGTGTGTGTTTGTGTGTGTGTGTGTGTGTGTTTTTCGATAACTATCATCTGACCATGCCTTGGTCTAACACATTGGCGACTATCAAGGGTATGTGCACCAGTTCTCGAGTATATATATATATATATATATATATATATATATATATATATATATATATATAAGTAAGAATGTGCGTGTGAGGACACTTTTCAACCTATATACTCAAGGAATTTTTTATCTACAGATTGATAATTTGGTATATAGAGTATTCAGACATGTAGGAAACTTTTTAATCGGTTTACATCCGAAAATATGGCTGCTAAAGGTCAAAATTGAAAAATATGTTCTTGGGGATCATCGCAGTTTTATCTGTTTGCCAACTGTTTCATGGAGTTTGAAAACACTTTTTTAAAGAATGTGGCAAGCTGGTCTAATGCTTATTGTACTTGACTAAGTGTTTTTAAGTTTTAGTTTCGATCTCAGTTCGAGTACTTCTTTTTTACTTTTTTATGGAGAGGAGAGATAACACAAAAGTGGAAATAACCTAGAAGCTACTGTTTCGGTTGATGGAGTGTTACATTTTTACATTTTTACATTTTTACATTGTTACATTGTTACATTGTTACATTGTCCACAGATTGAAGAAGAAAATTCCATTCGTATTTGCTCTCCATTAAGAACTTTATTTTTCGGCTTGTAAAATAGCCAAATCGTCAATCAGAACAATTACAATTGTGATGATAGATGTCGTTCGCTTTTGACACTCGTTTTTACGGGCATTTAACTAAAAAAGAAAAAATGTCCAACATTTTTTATGTCTTCAATCCTGAAAAATAAACCCCACTCCCCATCTCCTAAAAATACTTATTGATTTGTGTGTCTTCTATTTTACGAATGATGCCGGCTCGATGTTTTTTCTCGCCCTTAATTTAGCACTCTAACATTAGTTTGGTTCGCTTTTGGTGGATGACGTGTCTGCTCGCTAGCAAAAAGTGTTTACCTAAACATTTGTGACGTTATAACTCGACCATGGACGCTATTATTTGCTATCTGAATCGCTGCGTCAAAACACAATGTAATTAGTTTATTTGTTTGCTTTTTTTGGCTGGTTCCCCCCTTTCACTTTATATTTATTTAGTTTTTATGCGAACGAGTTTCTCTTATTATAACGTTAAACACGAAAAATTGCACGGGAAATGAGAATATATCGCTTGATAGAGACAATAAAAAGCGCCCATCTGTTTCGTGTCGTATTGATATTAATTTATTTACCAACTAAGCACAGACTTTTAAAGGGGGCGGGGGTGAATATTTTTAAGCTGCGTTCATTAAATCTCTACATTTAGCAGTGAACATACTATTTCAAACGTAATCGTGACAGACCAAAGGAACTGCTATTTTAAACGTTAGCGTGACATACCAACGAGGACGCTTTTGTAAAGGTAAACCTGACAGACCCACGGAGATGCTATTTCAAAGCTAAGCGAGACAGACCAATGGAGATACTATTTCAAACGTGTGCGTGACAGACCAACGGAAATGCTATTACAAACGTAAGCGTGACAGACTAATGGAGATGCTATTTCAAACTTTACTGTTACAGATCTACGGCGTTACCGTTTTAACCGTAAGCGGGCCAGGCTAACATATATGCTATTTTAAACTTAAGCGTGGAACACCAACGGAGATGGTACTTCAAACTTAAGCGTGACCGAATGACAAAATGCTATTACGTTTCTGAATTTTTGACATAAGGCCTGACAATTTGTATTATCTGGATTATTCGGACTACTGAGTGGCATTTTCGAAATGTTTCGGTCGATGTAACCTCTGGCCTTCTTCGGGTGTGTCTTGTCGAACTCGAGAATCTGTACAGAGTTTTAAAGGAAACATTTTGTTTAATTTTCTCCGTCAGCCATGATCGGGTAAAAGTCCTATGTAATTCGCAATTATATTTGGAGTATCGCCCGAACTGACGATTGAATCTCAAACCTCCAGAAAGAGTATCACTTAAACCGAATTTACCAAGTAACTCATCCGTTATTGTGGACAATCCAAATATGAATTTTGGGAGCCTTAAACTTTTTTATTCGATTTACAATCTTACTGCTTGTTTCTATACATCAATACTTATTACTGTAAATTTATATATATGCATCAAGTGCGCTTGAAAGCCAAATCACAACGTAATATTAGGAAAATAAACAAATATTTCACTTGTTTGAAATTCATCACAAATATATTTCAGAGATATACTCCATCTTCAGTGTGTTGTTTTGGAAAAAAAGGAACAAAACAACACACTGAGGATGGAGTATATTTCTGAAATATATTCGTTGTAAATTTCAAACAAGTCAAATATTTGTTTATTTTCCTAATATGACGTTGTGATTTGGCTTTCAAGCGCACTTGATGCGTATTTTATTTTATTCAAATTAAAACAACGTTTCTATAGGAACTCCCACCCTTGACGATATATATATATATATATATATATATATATATATATATATATATATATATATATATATATTATACATTTATATATATACTAGTATACGTTGCCCGGGTCGGCATGGAGTTCCGTTTGGAACAGACCTGCTAAGGATATTAATCATTTTCATCATAGGCAACGTCGAAACCCCACAACTATTTCAAAAATAAAATAACGGATAAAAACATGTAAATGTAATCACACACACACCCCAAAAAAAAGAAAAGAAAAGAAGACGTACGTGATACCCTCTCCACCAGATATTTCGGCAGAAGGGATACAAAAACAAGAAACTATTTATTTATTGATCACATTTTGTTGCCCGTGCGCTAGAAATACCCGCCCCCAAAAAATAAATAAATACAAATAAACTTTTGTTTCAATAAAGATAGCAGCGAGTGCCCGAGCGACCGCAAAAATATAGCCAAGTAGGCAGGATTGAACCTAAAACGCGAAAGAAGGGAAAAGGTATTATGGAAGCTATTTTGCCCACTGTTTTAAAACGACTTATGATATTATGACCATGAAAAAATAGCGTCTATAAACATTAATGTGTGCGTAGCTTGCGTTTGTTTTGTTTTTGTTTGTTTGTTTTCTTTTTGTTTTATTTTTTTGTAAAGGCACTTTTTAATTGGCTTCTTTAGCAAATAAAGGTAATTTTCGATTTACCTGGGGGAGGGCTTCTCCATTTGCTTTTTTTAATGGGGTGAGGGCTTTTTTGTTTCTAAAAGTGTGGCTTAGGTTTGAATTCGAAACGGTCAAATATTTTATAGCCTTTTAAAGAATAATGAAAACGAACAAATAGAATCTTTTCAGTTTATTCATAAGCGTTTTTTTTTGTTTGATTATTTAAAAAAAAAAGCCAAACCTTTTTTTCTACACGGAATTATTTTTTCAAGCTAGAAAATATTAAGATTACCAAATTATTTTATTTGGTGAAAAGTTTGTTTTAGTTTAGTTTCGAAGTTTCTAAAAGTGGAAATAACTCACGGTCCGTTTTTAAAAAGGTCGATGTTGGAAATAAAAATTCCAAATAAATGAAATTAAATATATTATCAATGTAATTGTTATTAAAAGGTTATTGAATAACAATTTTAAATAGAACACTTAAAACAATTCTCTCGCTAGAAACATTAACAGCTATTTAGTAAAAATTCTCTCGCTAGAAACATTAACCGCTATTTCGTAAAAATTCTCTCGCTAGAAACATTAACAGCTATTTCGTAAAAATTCTCTCGCTAGAAACATTAACCGCTATTTCGTAAAAATTCTCTCGCTAGAAACATTAACAGCTATTTAGTAAAATCGATTTTCCTTAATTCAATATGCAAATGAGGTGACCTCTTAATTGTATATTTTGCAAGAATCATAGTATATATAGAAATAAATGAAAGAATAAAGTAACGGACTTTTTGTATGTATTAATCAAATTGTGAACAAACAAACAAACAAACCGACAGGAATACGAATTTATATATATATATATATATATATATATATATATATATATATATATATATGAAATCAATTTAAACTCTGCAAATTAGAATTTTTAACAATTTATTATTTGGGCAAGAATACAAGTTTAAATCTTAAAATTTTCCAATCTCTGCAAATGCAATTGTGTGATAGACTCACCGACAAAGCCTCGCATATGATACGACGACGCATCCTAACGATAATACAATAAACGTAAATGTCCCGTGGTGTAGACACAAAGCTCAGCGTTTATCAATATTTCCGAGCGGTGGTCACGGTTTTTTAAGACTCGACTAATCTGCATCTAATGGAGGGTGGATGTTTACAGAAAGTATTAAGACAATATACAAAGAATCGAATGTCCTCGGAAAGTGCCTGTTTCATTGAACGATACCAAACAGAAATGACTACAGAAATCGTTAATACTGACACTAATCCAAATAACTAGCGGGATCCGTACTCCACCGTTGCCCGGAAAATATCAAAAATCCAACAAAGTCTTACTCCCATTTCTTAAACCCACGTCTTTATTTGAGGACAAGGGTTAATGAGATTATTAGTTGGATGATGAACAATAATATTAGAAGATTGGAAATGATGGTTGGAAATGGGACGGAATTTGATTATTTAAGAAGTATTTGTTAACGTTGGACTTGAAAATGGACACGTTATATTCAGTTGGAAAGACTCCCTGAGATATTGTACGCCACTGATGCGTAGTTCTTCGAAAGATACTCTGTTCACGGAAGTTCCGTTTTGTTTTAGGTATGCAGAAGAAGAAACTTATCGGTAATAATTGTTGCTTGACGAGGAACAACACTGTATTTCTTTTCTCTTCTACTCCGAGGCATTACCCCCTCCTTAACATCAAAATGAAGAAAAGAAAAAAATCATGTACCGAACTTCCTAACTTGATGAGACTATTTTTAGCGAAATATTGGACTTACAGCAACATTAAAAGTAAATAAAATGAGTTTTCATTATTCCCAACACTTCAAAGTTTTCAAATTGCTCATTTAAATTTTATTTAAAATAAGTGTCTTCTAAACGTGTGTGACCATCTTTTACTTCAAACTTCCCGCTCAATACTAGAGCAAAACACACGTGGACCAACGGAACAACACGTATATTTCTCTTCTCTTCTACTCCAAGCATTACCTCCTCCTTGACACCAAAATAAAGAAAAGAAAAAAATCACGTACCACACTTCATATTCTGATGAGATTATTTTAAGTAAAATATTGGACTTACAACAACAACAACAAAAAAGTCAATAAAAACGATTTTATCAATATTTCTGACACTTCAAAGTTTTCAAATTTCTCATTTAAATTTTATTCAAAATAAGTGTCTTCTAAAAGTGTGTGACCATCTTTTGCTTTGTCTTTTTTTTTACAGAAGGAAAACAGAATCATGGAAATAACGATAGAGCAGAAAAAGACTAGCAATATTTATTCTTTTCCAAGGGTGATATATAAAAAAAGATTATTCTTCTACAGCAGTGCGATGTCGATTGCGAAGTCTATGATTTTATACTAATGAA
>NC_136486.1:99938292-99990792 GCF_053919585.1 Euprymna scolopes | reverse complement strand
GCAGTAATTCAAGACAAACTAGCTGCGGACCTCTCCATAGAAGAGCGCACATGTGTACCGTTGCCAAACTTAATGGAAATGCTGACATTCTGCATAGAAACAACCTACTTCAGAATGGGTACTGACCTATATCGACAAGAGGAGGGGCTAGCTATGGGCTCGCCACTATAACCACTGATGGCGAACATATACATGGAATACTTCGAAGACATGGCCTTAGGTTCAGCTCCCTTAAAGCCAATCATGTGGCTAAGATACGTTGATGACACCTTCATACTCTGGCCCCATCAGGAAGACATCCAGACTCTCCTAGACCATGTGAACTCAATAAGACCATCGATACAGTTCACAATGGAGAAAGAAAAAGATAACCAACTGGTCTTCCTTGATATACTCATAGCACGCACAGAGCATGCGTTTAAGACATCCGTATATCGCAAGCCTACCTTCACCGGACAATACCTTAACTTCAACTCCCATCACCCATAGAGTATCAAACATGGAATCGCACGTTGCCTACAACAGAGAAACCCACTGGGAATGGAGAAAACTTAAAGAAACAGCTCACATGCTCGGACATAACAACCTACTGAGCAAACCAAGCGTAGAGCTTAATGCAATTTAGACACCTCTAATAGAGAGAGAGAGAACCTTGAATAACAACATAGGTTTAACATTAACAAAAACCAACTAAGAAGTGTCCTAGTGACATATGGCCGAGTGGTCCTAGACGTTGTATCAAAGTTTACAGTTACCCAACGGTGCTGAGATCAATCCTGAACGAAGGCAGTGAAAAGTAACATTCAAAACAGAGAATCAGCAACTATGTCCCAGAGCCTAGCTGGAGTCCGAACGCGGTATCCCCGTAATAATAATAACGGGTTGGGTTCGAGACTCCTAACAAACGGTTCCCCAGTTCGATACAAAACACCTAATGAAGGGCAAAACGGCCGAAACGTTGTGACTATAACAACCAAGATGATGAAGTCAGTCCGACAATCTCAATAAATGAAAACGCCTCATCGCAAAAATACAGACAAAAACCTAGTTTAACTACAACCAGCTTCAATAGTTTTCCACCTATCTCTCTCTCTCTCTCTCTCTTTCTATCTCTCTCACACAGACACACAAATAACCTACCGCTCCTGCCGAGAGAGTGAAAGAGAAAGGGAGAAAGTTCATCCTAACATAACGAACGACCATTCGATTATTTACCAACATTGATCGGCACTCTGCGTTAAGACCACACCCGTCCAGTTAGTTTATCTTTTCGCTTTTTGGAATATTTTTTAGTTATGTTTCTTTACTTTTGCATATGTATATTGGATACATTATTATTATGATTTTTTTTTTTTTACTTGAGTGTCACAACTGATCAAGACTCGAAGGCAACCCCAGGAGAATGGTTAATGAATGTAAGGTGGTAGTGTAGTAATCATTAATTGTATAGATTGAGTAGACTTAGGATTATGTAAAGCGGACGACTCAACAAAAACTTGTTTACATTGGACTTGAATGCTACCGTATTGTAATCGGCTAGGAAGCAGGCCAGTGGAACAGTGTTCCACAGGCAAGCACTTCTAGAAGAGAAACGAAACTTCTATTAGCAAAGTTTCTTCCCTAGAACTACGCGTCTGTGGAACAGAATACCGCGAGGCTGCTTCCTAGCTGACTACAACATGGTCGTTTCAAGTCGAATGTAAAAAATTCTTATTGAGCCGCATTCAAAGTCTGTCTATTTATCAGTATCATTACCAATTATCACGGTGTTATCTCATCGTCGACGTGACACTTATTTAACCTTTTTTCCTCGAGTGGCATTTAAACTATCATAAAAAGTTAAATTCTTAGTAAAAACAAAAAAATAAACTTCGTTCTTGCCGAAAGAGACAAAGAGAGAGAGAGAGGGAGAGAGGGAGAGAGTTCATTCTAATATAACAAACGACCATTCGATTATTTACTAATATTGATCGGCACTCTGCGTTAAGACCACACCCGTTTATCTTTTCGCTTTTTTGGAATATTTTTTTAGTTATTTTTTTTTTTACTTTGTATTTTTTTTTTGCGTTAGTTTGCGTGTTTTTTTTGTTTTTTTTTCTCATATTGTTTCACTTTTTCAAAAAGGGTGGGTCACCTAATCGATACCAATCTGATTAATGTAAAGACTGCAAGGGCTTTTCAGGCCTGATCAACTTTACAAACATCAACGCCTAACGATCGTTTCATCAACTAAGTCACAGCATCATCTCACTCCCCGCCATTTCGTTTTGTGTGTGTGTGTGTGTGTGTGTGTGTGTGTGTGTGTGTGTGTGTGTGTGTGTGTGTGTGTGTGTGTGTGTGTGTGTGTGACGACTCCATATTGAACTGATATTTATTTTGTAACAATATGTTTGTCTTTTGTCGACGCTTTATTCGCACTCTTTATGGAAAACATGGCCATTAGCGGTGGTTGTTATTATCATACTAGACTTTATCATCGTCTCATTTAAGGCACGCATTAAATAACATAATTAAGGCATTCAGAAAATCTCAGTCAACAATTATTATAATGTAATGATCCCAAAATAATTCACAATGTTTTACCTGCTGTAATTATGTATGGATCATGGATCTTGTGAATAGAGAGAAACAGACTGAGATGTCTAGAAAAACACACACATATATATATATATATATATATATATATATATATATATATATATATATATATATATATATATATATAGGTAAAAATGGCAGCAGTAAAAATCGCAATGGTAAAAACGGTCATGGTAAAAACGGTCATGGTAAAAATGGCAAAAATAGATAAATAAGAAAATATGGCAAATAATATATATAGATACTTTACAATAAAAAATTAAAATCCTAGATACAATACATTATGAGAAGTTTGTCAAAATGAGAAGTTAATCAAATTAAAAAGAATATGCAGCTAAAGATTCTCCCTCCTATAAGATTTTTTTCTTTTTAGGCGATTACGTCTAAACACACTGAAAAAAAAAACTAGGAAAAAAAACACAATTATAGATTTAACGTCAAGGGTGTGAGTTCCATATAGAAACGTTGATTTAATTTGAATAAAATAAAATAAAATACGCATTAAGTGCGTTTGAAAGCCAAATCACAACGTAATGTTAGGAAAATAACAAATATTTTATTTTATAACATAAATATATTTCGGGACTAGACTCCATCTTTAATATGTTGTTTTCTTTCTTTTTTTTCTTTTTTTTCTTCTTTCTTGCCATGTTGTAAAGTTGGAGAAAGAAAACTTTGTTTGTTAGAAGCCTCGCGTTGTATCTCAGCGATTGTATTTTGAAATGTTGGAACTGTGCGTAGGCAACGCGAAAATAACGCCAAGGGTGTGAGTTCCGTATAGAAATGTTGATTTAATTTGAATAAAACATCATGTCAAGAAAGAAGAAAAGAAAAAAAAGGAAACAACATACTGAAGATGGAGTCTAGCTTTAGTTATAAATTTCAAACAAGTAAAATATTTGTTTAGTTTCCTAATATTACGTTGTGATTTGGCTTTCAAGCGCACTTGGTGCGTAATTTATTTTATTTTATTCATATTTATGAAATAATTTTATTCAATTATAGATTAATGAAGAACAGTCCATCTGATGACGGCTTCCGGTATTGACATCAGTAACCGACATTAAGCGGTGTTTATCGGAAAACATTTCCTCGTCATTTTTGTACACTTAGGAGTTTCTTTATTGTTTTGATTTTTTTTTCATTTCACTAGTGTGAGCACGTGGGAATCAGTAATAAAGTCGAATAAGAAGCACTATGTATTGGATACATTATTTTGATTTGGATTTTTTTACTTATCAAGTAATCAACTTATCAAGGCCCCAAAACCATCTGCGGAGAATGGTTAATGAATGTAAGATGATAGTGTAGTAATCGTTAATGGTGCAGATTGAGTAGGCTTGAGATTATTTAAGAGGGCGACTCAATAAGAACTTGTTTACATTGAACTTGAATTCTACCATATTGTAATCGGTTAGGAAGCAGGCTAGTGGAACAGTATTCCACAGGCGAGTAGCTCTAGAAAAGAAGCATTGTTCATGAAATCTACGTTTAGATATGTGCACAGATAGTGAGTGGGGGTAATTGTTGATAGTGGTTATAGCTAGTCGAGTGTTATTTATGAAAGCTTGGCAAGGGAGGGATAGATTGAAGCTCAGACGGAAGCTCAGAGAGCACGATAGAGCAAAGACATGTTCGTCACGTCTCTTCTGTGGGAAAGAGGCTGCAGGGAAGAGAAAAGGGCATCACTTACTAGGTGTCGAAATCGGTTTTAAGCTATATCAAGGCATGAAAGGCCGCGCTGAGCAGCTGCTGCCCAGATATGGCAACAGTGCTCCATTACTTGGTTCTTATACAGGTAGAAGATTATATCGACAGTGAGATACCTACTGGAATGTTGTTTAATTAAATTTTGTTGCATTTCTATTTAAAAAAAAACTATTAGACGATTTAACAATTGAATAAATTATTTTAAAACGTTTTCACACACACAAAGGCAAACAATCCGATCATAAAATAAATAAATAAATAAATTATTTTAAAATATTTTAAAACAAAACATTTCTATTCTAAAAATGTTTTCTTAATTATTAGATTTTAAAAACAAAAAAAAATCGTTTTATTTAACTACGACGTGACTTCAATAAGTTTCCAGACTATTTCGTATGGGTTCTTTTACTGATAGCACACACATGAAACTCTAGTCAACTTCGAAGTGAACTCCTCCGGCTGCAATGTACTTGTTGTACTGTTCCAACAACTTTTAGAAGGCTCCATGAAAGTCCTCCTATGTGAGAGTGTCAATGACCTTCGTCATAGCCGTTTTCATATTCTTAATTTTCGCATTACGACAGCCTCTAAGGTTTTCCTTGAGCTTAAGGAATAATTAAAAGTCACAGGGAGCAAGATCTGGACTAAGGAGAATTAGGTACTGTCTTGTTGCCCATGACAACGTCTTTCATTTTATCTTCTCTGAGCACCCTTGGGACAAACCTCGCGTAAATCCTCTGCATCTTCAGTTCCTCGCGAATAATTATGCGTATAGTTCCCACACTAACAACAAACTGTGAACTTATTGTCTCTATAGACACACGACGGTTCTTATCCATGAAATTCTTTATTTGGCCAATCAACCCTGTGTTCTGACTTCCTTACTCATCCCACACCTATTATCATCCCTCACATACTCCCTGCCTTCCTTGAAACATTTATATTACTCAATAACTGACGCTTGAATCATGCAAGATGGTCCAAAAGCAGTCTGAAGCATTCCATACGTTTCTGTGGCATTTTTCAACTTTAAAGCAGCATTTTATTGCATATCGTCCTTCTAAAGTGTCCTCACGTCCCGATTGCATTTTTGAAATTCACCAGCTGCGACAATCAGGCTTTGGTAGAGTGTATTCCAATTCCTGCTGTAGCTGTTCATTTGAACTTGAAATCATAAAAATTGGCCAGTCATCTCATAAGATGTATAGCAATAACATACAGAATTTTCAAGAGTTTACGGAAATTTTAAATGTTTGTACAAAAAACATCTGCAAACTTACTTAAGGCACTTTGTCCGTGCAATTTATCGCACATACATTTTAAATTATAATGAGCAATTTTATTTTGCCATTTGTTAATATGAAAAGAATGATTAAAACAGTTTTAATTGCGCCTACAGTACACCTATAATAGGTGTTAGACTTTTGATAAACGCCGTAAACTTCCGACTACAAAAACCCGAAGCCCCCAAAACGTAGACCGTACGTTTTAATTTGATTTTAATGAGATCGTTAAACATCAGTTTTACCCATTTTCTATGTAGTAACATTTGTTCAAGAAATAAAAATGTTTTTTTTTCTGTAAAAAAAAAAAAATTAAAACAGTGGCCACCAGCGATTAAATCATTGAATTAAGTTTCCATTTTTCAGGACTTAAAAATAAATTAGCCTTTTCATTTCAGCAAAATGATTGATTTAAGACCAATGATCAGTATACTTGCTCGATTTTTGTATGATTTATATAAACTAATACACTTATTATACACATACACACACAATTATATATATATAATTTAATAAGTATTATAGTAAACAATAAATATATATATATATATATAATTTATAAAATATATATGGCTATTAAGCTACACTGAATATTCCGCGTTTCATCCACTCTAGGATTCTTCAGGCTTATGCGCGAATTTTGTGGTTGTCTATTCTTTTTATATACGCACCTTCTATTGAGATTTTAGTTAGCCAATCAACTTTCTAGTATCCACCGCGACCTTCCTATCAGCCAATGGACATGCACTTATAAGACAAAGGCCACTTTGACATCTGGTTGACCTGATTCTTTGTGTGTGTTTTGTTTAGTCTGGATATCTAATGTCTTGACCAATTTTAAATCTAGGTTACGTTTTTTATGTAAGTTTTATATATATATATATATATATATATATATATATATATGCGTGTGTGTGTATATATATATATATTATATATATATATACACACAAATACATATATATGTATGATAGTTTTTGTATATGCATGTTTATTTATTTTATTTATTTATTTGTTTATTTTCTATTGTTTTTGTTAGTTTTAAAGTTATTTCCTAGAGTAAATGTTATCCTATGAACACAGTTGTTCTCTATTTCTCTCCTACAATTTAATAGATGTTGGGGTTCTTTAAAGTACAGGATAGCAAATTTTTCATGAAAACATAACCTACATGGGTCGTCTAGGTCTCTACAGGTGTTTGCTTGTCTTACTATTTTCTATTCGACTGCCGGCGAACGGCCGCTTTCCTTGAGTTCCCAGTATTTATTTGCTAGCGCTATTTTCATACGGTGTTTTTTATTGTTGAATGTATTTTTTGCGAGTTTTGAAATCTAAGGAAGTCATACCTACGCAATATTTCTTGTTATTCGGGTTTTATTTCGCAAATATTGTGGCCTGGTAAACTAGGCAAAGTGTGCGGTATCGACAGTTATATTTATCTTGTTCGTTATAAGTATTTTTATTTCTAGTATGGTTGTTGTTGTCCGAAGTTGGTTTATTATTATTATTATTATTATTATTATTATTATTATTATTATTATTATTATTATTATTATTATTTCTGCTAGTTATATATGTGCCTTTTGTGTTAGTTTTATTTTTGTCATGGTGTCTACTTTTTTATTGTTTATTTTGTTGTTGTTTACATTGTTTTTATTTAATATTTTGTTATTATGTGCTTTAATTATCATTTCTAAATTTTCACAGCAGCTGTAGGATTACTTTAGGGCATTTTTATTGAAAAGTTTGTGTAAGGGGTTGGTTGTGGGAAAGTGTTTTTCGATAAGATCTAGAAATTTCTTGCCAAGTTTTGTTTTTAACATTTGATTGTACGGGGCCGTATACCAGATTATATTTCTTTTTCTTCTATTTTTTATTTTATTATAGTTATTGGTGTTTTGTTGCTTATATTTGATATCAATATTTTTGTATCCACTATTTTTAGAGCTGTTTCATAGATATTGGTTGACCTGTTAAATGCATTTCCATCGCTTGAGTTATTGCTGAGTCTACTTACGATCGAGTTAGGTATCTGTTTTATAATTGATGGTGAGTGATTGGACTTAGGGTTTACGTATATTGGAGTAGCGTTATCTTTTAAGTAGGGTTCATATGTTTTCCCTGAATTTAACGTGACGTCTTGTTATTTTTATGTTAGCTAATACGCGTCTAGTTTTAGGCCTGATTTTTTCATTTCCTTGTGTATGATTTTCTTAAAGTTATCTCCCTTGACTTTGTTGGAGTCTTTTATTATAGCTAATCCGTCATCTCTATATAGGTCGATATCCGTAGTATCAAAATATGCTTGTGAGGGTATATAGAATGAATAATCCCACGAGATCTGATGCCTCTGCAGAGTCCCTAGCACCCATTGCCAAATCAAACGAATTTGTCATTTTAGTTTTTATCTATTGGTTATTGTTATTTATTAGAACTGATTTTCTATATTTTTTAATGATATTGATTTTGGATATCGAGCTATAGAAGTCTATGATGTCGAACTGTATAAACGTACATTTACTTTCGTTTCTATATTTTTAAACCAGGTGATTGCTTCGGCGAGTATTTGCCCACTGGTTTAATTCTAGGTCTTGTTTGATTTGTTTGTTTACTCTAGAAAGTATGGCTTTGCTAATTTTACCTATTTCTGGTTTAGTTGGGTTTATCAAGCGGGTGCTGGGATTATTATTGAAGTTCTATTTGTAGTCTTTGAGCAGAATGTATGCGCATAAATTTATACTTTTGTATATTACTTTTATGTGAGTAAATGAAGTAAATATGTATAAAAAGAGATCTTCCATAAATCGACATCGTAAATTTAAATCCTAGGAGAAGAAGAGATGATGTCTGTCTCCTTTTCCACTAGATTAAATATCTATTTTAAAATATTTATTTTAAAATATTGGTGGGGGCGGTAGCCTTATTTTTAACCAGGGAGATGAGAGCTTACACCCACCAATCTCGAACAGAAATAATTTTCTGTTATGGAATTCCCGTTTATACCTATTTATCCACTTTTGCCATTTTACCATTCCATTTCCCCGTTGCCTTTTTCCCCCTGCCATTTTACTCTTGCCATTTTTACCAAGCACCATGTTTCGTAGCGCAGATCATTCATGTAATTATTATTTTTTAATTCATTACGCGTAAACCTCATCAGAAGAAAAATAACATGAAATTTAATGTAAAGTAAAAGAATATAGGCATGATTACAAAATCTGAAATTAGAAGAGAAGTTGCAATTATTTTCCAATTTGTTACGCCATGTTGAATTTTAATTAAAATCTAATTAACTTAAATTAATTAGAAAACAATGTAATGATAGATAATAGCAAGAAGTGTAGACAAAACTTGTTTGCAGTTTTGTAATCGTTTTCGAATGCACAACGATATTACAGTCTACTGAATTTTGGTTGGAATTTCAGTCTTAAACAGTTCTGTAGAGATCACAATCAGTTTGCCATTTGGTGAAGCTTCAAAAACGTAATTTTCGCTTTTATTGTAGATGAGTCACGATATCCATTTCCTTTGTAGTCTTAATGGAAATCAAGAAAGAACTCTTCATTTCGGCAAGTCTAAATGGTAACATCTACGTTTTCATGTTTGGCTGCGATTAGTTTTGGACTCTCTTTTTTTCACCCTGTCTCTTTGTCGCTTTATCTGATTCTTTATCTCTTTCTATCTATTTATCTATCGCTCTCTCTCTCTCTCTCTCTATATATATATATATATATATATATATATATATATATATTTCCTGATTTTCTTGGGAGTACAAAACTTTATTAAGGCAATTATGAAGGGAAGACGTATTCATTCGGAATTCATTTTATATTTTAAAAAAAGACCAAGGAGAAAAGGAAAATGGATAGCGACTAAAAAATAAAAGTAGGGAAATAAAGGAAGAAAAAAAAAATTAAAACTAGTCGATTGGCATGTTTCGCCCTCACTCATCAAAATTGGAATCGAGGGATTAATTTTTTAGTAATTTGTTTTCCTTAATAAAATCTAAAAAAAGAGATGGGAGTAAGAGCAATCGTATGAGGATGAATTTTTAGAGGCTGATCACGTTCAAACCCAACAAGCAGTCCTTTTGCTGACAAAGGGAAGGCTTCCTAAGGCGAACGTGAACAGTATCCAAGACTTTTAGATGATATACGGAGTGAGCTCGACTCAATACGGAGAAAGAGTCGATGCTGAAGTTCGTTGCACAATCCCGGTATTTAATAAAGTGTTCCGTTATAGCGGATCCATATGTGTTGCGTCGGTAGGTAGGAATGTTCCATTCCTGATTTTGCTAGGTACATGTTGTTGTATGCGACTTTCCAATTTTAAAGACGTTCGACCTACGTAGTCGGCACCGCAACCACATTTAAATGAATAAATAACATTACTAATGTTGCGTTGTCGTATCATAAAATGAGCGTTTGTTGTATATTGGTTGAAATTGGAACGGAGATGATATATTAAAACGTGTCTATTTATAAAAGATTGAGTGTTTGATTATCTTATCAGAGTTAATGTCGTTGTGTGTGTGTTCGTCTAGTGGTCTTTCTATTACATATGTTCATATGCTGTTAAGTGTGAATATGTGTGTGACGTGTCATTTGAACATACCTTCTGTCATTTTGTTGGTCTATCTGGAAATTCTCGTCTGGGAGGGAGACTTGATACCTGTTTTTGGGGATGAAGATTTATTTCACACCAAGACAAAAAATTGGTTCTGTAGTTTTTTTATTCACCTTCCAGTTTGTTCACAGAAGTAAGGAAAGTGAATTTGGCCTGTGTTGTTTTTTTCTTCTAGGTTTTATTTCTACCACGTCAGCGTTCGTTCCCCCCCCCCAGCGAAGGGGAGGAGAGAACGGCGAACTTGTCCGCTCTCTTCCAAGTCCCAAGCAAATCTCCTCGATTCAGCTAACCTGATCACATGACTCAAACGCAATCCAATCAGCTGATCTTAACTTCCGGTCAACGTGTCTACACTATAACTCACACATTTCCCCCCTCTCTCTCTCTCTTTCTCTCTCTCTCTCTCTCTCTCTATCCATTCTCTAACACTAATATGATGAGGGGGTAGAACATCTCTCATTATTGGAAGCCATTAATGGTTTTGTATTATACACAACACGAACATTTGAAGCAAAATAACATCCTTTAACAGTTGAACTAATTTGTTTGGTGAATTTTTCACTTACTTTCCCCAATCACGGCACTCGAATATAAACCGGACATTTATCCATCATATTGGATTTTGTTCGTAAAAAATCTGCTCTTTTCCTTTTAATGGTGGTTTCAATTACATCTAAAGGATACCCATTATTGGACAAAGCATCTGTAATTGTATTTAATTCCTCATCCATTTTTTTTCTGGCGAACAGATCATTAGGGCACGATGTGTTAATGTCTAGATTAAATTATATTTGCGCTTGTTATGGCAGAATGAATCCCAGCGTGTATACAGCCCAGTGAATTTTGGTTTGTAATGTAACTAGATGGAGTTTTCGTTACCAAAACATTGAGAAACGACAGGGCGGAATTATCTTCACTTTCATACGTATACTTAAACGCCGGATGCATAGTGTTTAATAACGAGAAAAATTCGTTTGCCTCCGAATTACTATCAAATAGGCAAAACGTGTCGTTTACATATCTAAAATAGACCAACAGTTTTATGGGTCCGGACATTATTTTTCCTCATGGAATCCTACAAAAATGTTGGCCAATGTAGGTCCTAACACGGAGCCCATAGACGCACCATCAATTTGCCTGTACATTACATTATTAAATCTAAATTCAACGGATGTAACGGCAAATTTAATTAGTTCAACAAATACGTGTTCAGGGACGGAAGGTGTTGGACTTTGGCTGCGATATAAAAATTCAGCACAAATATCTATTGTTTCTAAAACTGAGACGCAAGTAAATAAATTGCTGATATCATACGAAAACATCAATTTATTTGTACTCGTTGATTCTTGCATGTAGTCAGCGAAATGAAATTAATATTAAAACATTATTTACTATAATAATTTGATATTGGCTGAAGAATATTGAAAGATCCATTTTGCAACCTTCTGTTGTGAGGACCCTACCATAGATAGAATGGGTCTTAAGGGAATATCCGCTTTGTGTGTTTTGGGTAGGCCATATAATCTTGGACGGATAGAGCCCGAGGGTCTAATCTCAGTAGCTACCTCAGAAGAAAGTAAACCACTTTTTACCAATTTAATTATTTTTTTCTGGAAGTTAGATTCCAGAGTACTCATGGAATCATGGGTGTCAACAGGGCCTAATTTAACAAAATTGTCACTATCGCTTAATATAATATAATATATATATATATATATATATATATATATTTATACATATATAAAATATATATATATAATTAAGGGCATAATAGATTCACTGATTGATATAATAATTAAGTGATTGATTTTGCGCTACGAAACAGATACTGTCAAGAATTGTATAAGTCAACTGAATTAATGGAATAAACTATAAGATGGCCAACATCATGGATTTTGGAATATAACTTTTTGTCATTTATTCTCTATATTGCTCTGTAATTACATTGAGCTTCTTAAATAAGGATATATATTATAAGAAAATATATTTCTACAGAAAAAAAATATATATACATGAGTAATCCTATTCCTGCACACATGCAAACATAAAACACGTCCCTCTTTCACATACACACACACAAACTTACTTTCTCTTTCATCTCGCTCTCCCTCTGCCCCCTCTTTCTGTCTCTCTTTCTCTCTCTCTCTCTCTCTCTGTATATATATATATATATATATATATATATATATATATATATATATATAAGGCTTCCTTCAGTCTGGACTATGGATACCCACTGTTTATATTAAGAGTTGCGGTAAGAGTTGCGCAATCTACAACCACACTTCTTCTGAGTCGACATTGCTGAATGCCAGTGGCAAGTGGAGGTTCAGGATATAAGTGGAAAGCACATAAAGCACCTAGAATTCGAAAATGGCCACCCATCTGGTACTAGCCAGGCTCAGCGTTGCTTAATTTTGGGTGATCTGACGAGTACCGGTGTGTCTACTGGATAATGTCGTACACTATATATATATATATATATATATATATATATATATATATATATATATATATATATATATATATAAACACTCTGCATCGTCCGTATAACACATGTATCATGTAATACATGTATCGTCTGTAACACACGCAATCGTTAAGATGCAAAAATCAACTCATGCACGCACATAAATACACTCTCCCGCACACAAAAATGTGCTATATATATATCTATAATATAAAGCTGAACATCTGTGTGTGTGTGTGTGTGTGTGTGTGTGTGTGTGTGTGTGTGTGTGTGTGTGTGTGTGGTCACAAATAGGCTCCTGACTAATTTAAAAAGAACTGATAACATATAATCATAGAAGATGTATCGAGACACAGGAATGAGTATTTTTGATCTGGCAGAACGGTGGTTCATTAAAATTGTGGGGTCTGCGTTCGCGCCTGACCCCCAAAGTATGGAAATAAAAAATGAAAAAAAAAACGTTTACAAGAGTTTTTGATATAGATGTACATAAGAATATTTTGATAAGTATGTTTTAACTTAAATAGGGATGGTATAATAAAATTGTGGAATCTGCGTTCGCGCCTGTACTCCATGGAAATATGGCACCAACTTTAACAAAGACTTTTCTTACTTATTTGCGCAAGTATACTTTGATAATTATGTTTCAGTTTGTAGAAATATGGTATAATAAAATTATTGGGTGTCCGTTCGAGCCTGACCTCCATAGAATGTAAATATGTCACAAAGTTTAACAAGGTTTTTTTAAAAGGGGTAGGGGTCCACAATAACACCTTAACTTTAATCTTAATTCACATTAGCTTTTATTTATTCTTTGGAGTTTGATGATATTGTGTCGAATAAATTCACCTCATAAATTCACGTTCTTATTAAAGTGAAAGCCCCCCCCCCAAGAAAAAGTCGGAACTTTAGACAATTCTCGACACAAATTTTGCATAACTGTTTTTCCTTCTCCACTTGTACGTGGCACTCTTTCTAAAATAAATAAATAATAAAAAATAAGAACGTTACTTGTTATCGTGCCAAAAGAAGGAAAAAATCTTGCTCAAGTGATTACGTGTCTTTTTAAATACATTTACATAACCTTTTTATTTTTATTTATATATCTGTTTAAGCTTTTTTGTCAGTATACTAGAAATTCAGTTGATTACAACACTTTCTGCGTGTTTTTTACATTACAATAGTACAACCCTGAATCCGACGGCGCAATATTACACCGTCCAATACTGTAAAACTTAAACGAAGCTGTTCTGCTTGAAAAGGGTGCCATTTTCTTCTTATTCATATTTATATCGATTCTTTGCTTTAAAAAACTAAAGTAATTACGTGTTTACGTTTTTAATATCCCATTTTGCTGTTTCGGATTATTTTACTAAAGTAAGTAAAGCTTCATTATTTTTCAAAACTGTTTTTATTTTTTTGTTTTTAGATATTTCGTCGATATTATTTAGTAAGAGTATTTAGCAGAAAAGCCAACAAACGACTACCCGAAAAAATAAATATACAAAACATAAATGTTACCATAGTCAATAAAAGTTCAGTTTTTTTTTTTTTTTTTTTTTATTACATTTTCACCCCAAACAAGGCACATTGCCACTTTAATGTAGGGGGCTACTATCAGGGGAAACATCTACTGGGGTACTATGTAGGGATTAGGGCAGCGAGATGTTGGTTCACGTTGCACTTGAACTTATGCATGTCAGTACAGTTGGGGAAGCAGTGACCTGGAATGGAATTCCAAAGTCTAGCAGTTCTGGGGAAGAAACTACTGGAGTAGAAAGATCTTTTACATCTAGGGATCTCTACAGTGTGGGGGTGGGATTTTGTTCATGTTTTTTTTTGTTTTGAAATAGTTTTTAATGCCCTTTACTAGAAATAATTTCAGCGAACCGAAATTAAAACGAAATTTGAGGCGGTAACTACTTAAATAAATTTTTATATAAACTACACATGCCATAATTGAATATTCCTCAAACACAAAATAACGGAAAACATGAAAATATATTTATAAATATTCCTTACGTTGACGGAACTCTCTTAAACTGTAAAAACAGAATGCCCAGGTGCCCCTACTTCAAATTGAAAACGGGGCTGTCCATTTCCAAGTCGCTGCCATTTTGATTTTTTTAAACTACATAAAAATACAAACCAATGAACTTTTCTTCCATAAAAGTAACTTTTATTGACTATGGTAACATTTATTTCTTGTATATTTATATCATATATATATATAACATTTTCTCTTGTAAGGAAACATCAGTGTGTTGGTCACTCTTGGCTACGAATGGAAACAAAGTTGATATGAAAAAATATATTTTCGCGAAAATTATTTTTACTTTAATCATATTTTGCTTAGGGTAAAATTTTGGAGTATCAAAACCTATCTCTTTACAACCCCCTCCTTTTCATAACCTATCATACTTCATCAATTACAGTCCATTTTCTGTAGGCTGTTTTTGAACCCAGTCAACGACGGGTACTTCTGCTAGTATACATATATATATATATGTATATATATATATATATATATATATATATATAAATTAGTATTTTTCTATAACATTAAAATACAATCTGCTCTATAGAAAATTGCTGTAACCCACTTTAAATTATATATATATATATATATATATATATATATATATATATATATATAATTGCTTACCTCTGCCTGTTTTACAAGTATTTTAATGGTGGATGCTCCGACGACCTACACGCCTTGATACCCCTTCTGATGTAAATACCCATGACAAACCTAACAAGCAGCAGAGTTCCACCCCTACACAGTAGAGGTTCCTAGATGTAAGAAAGCTTTCTACTCCAATAGTTTATTTCTCGGAACTGCTAGACTTTGGAATTCCCTTCCGGGTTCCTGCTTCCCCAACTGTACTGACATACAGAAGTTCAAGTGTAATGTGAACATACATATTGCTCAACTCCCTACGTAGTATCCCTGTAACTTATGTCCCTGATAGTAGCCCCCTACATCAAAGTGGCACTTGTTTGGGGTTAAAATTAAAAATAAATAAATAAATGAATAAAAAAACCTTATCACAAATTCAGATATGTGTTCTATTTTGCAAGCATTTCTCACTCTGTGCGTGTGACTGTGTCTCGCAACAGACGCACACTCTCAAATAAAATATATATATATATATATATATATATATATATATATATATATATATATATATATCACGCACAGACTCACACTCAAGCAGACACATTTTCTCTATATCTACCTTTATCTTTATCTTTATCTGCGTTTGTCTATCTGTTTGTCAGTCAGTCTGTCTCTGTATCTCTCTCTTTTTTATCTTTTTATCCCCCCTCACTCACTCACTCTCTCTCTCTCTCTCTCTCTCTCTCTCTCTCTCTCTTCCTCTTCTGGAAGCTGTCAGTATTTTTATAATTAAAGATCAGTAGGGTGCTTTTATACACGAAGACGTCATTATAAATGAAGACATCAAAGACATTGTGCAGGAAGGTACGCCTAAACGTCTCTCTTTCAAGCCGTGTTTTATCGAAGACAATTGCTAATGTGATGAGATTTCTTGATGAGTCCTGCTGATCAAAATGTTATCAAAAATGAAAATAATGCAAATTTTACATAAGTCTCGTATTAATTGTTTCTCTGTTCAAATTTTCTTCATAAAAGGAAGCAATACAAGGATCCTTTCTATCGATGCGGCCATTAAATCTTCACGTCCAGTGACAAAATTGCTATTTGAAATGTGAGCGTGACAGCCCAACGAAAATGGTATTTCAATTGTGGGCGTGAAAGAGCAACGAAAATGATATTTCAAAATTAAACTTGACAGACAAATGAAAATAATATCTCAAAATTAAACGGAACCGTCCGAGGAGAATATTATTTCTAAGTAGCATGACAGACCAACAAGGATAACATTTTTAATAGAAGCGTGAAAGATCAAACAGATTGCTCAAGATGGAATGAAGAAACTTAAGTCCTTTTGCACCCCGTTCATAATTTTCTACAATAGATTTGCGTTTTCTCATGGTTATTCTCGGGGGCCGTCCTAAAAGTAATGCCTCCTACTCAAAAAGTTGTAGAGCTACGAAGAGGGAAGTGGTACCTTTAAAACGAGTTACCTTTTCTACCCCAGAATTTCTTTTCTACAAAGTTACTACCGTTCTCAATGCCTTTGATGTATCGGTCGAAAAAGTCAGCACCTGCCGAGGTATTCTACTTTCAGGCCGCGATTACGTTGTTATTGTCGTGGAAATGCTGCTCACGTAATGCGTCCTTCAGAGGTCCGAACGAGTAGAAGTTTGCCGAACTTTGTACACCTTCCATAGTTTTCAAACTTGTGTATGGTCTGGTCGTGTCCTGCTGCAAACGGAATGGCGCGCATGGTATGAAATAGTTAGGCGGTGTTTTCCTAACAGCTTTTTTCATACCATACGCGTCATCGCGTTTTCTCCCCGACATTTAAAAAATATCAACGTTGAAACAAAAACACGCGAATTTTTACTACTAAATTATTTTCGTTTAAATAACATCATAACACGGTAAGGTAAAAATGAACAAATATTCTGAGGAAGAGGTATCACGCGGAAATATTAATTTTTAACAAAAAAGTGGTTGTTTATTTAACAAAATCTTTGCATGATAATTTGGCTTTTAAACGTATAACGTACGCATTTAATTTTAATATGTATATACAGGTATTATTATACTTATTAGTTTTAAATTAATATTTCAACATGATACGCCTTACTAAGAATAAATTTTTACCTTTGCGTGTTATGCTGCCTAAATATACACGATATATATATATATATATATATATATATATATATATATATATATATATATATATATATTAGCAAAACTACCCGTCGTTGACTGGGTTCAAAAACAGCCTACAGGAAATGGACTCTGATTTATGAAAGTATGATAGGTTATGAAAAGGAAGGCTTGTAAAGAGATAGCTTCGAATTTGGGGGTATCAAAACCAAAGCAAAATATGATGAAAGTAAAAATAAAATAGATAAACCCCCATAATTTATTATACCATACCTGTTCACACTGAAACACTTATCACAATATTCTGTGGATATTAAAAAACCTTATTAAACTTTGTGACATATTTACATTCTATGGAGGTCAGGCGCGAACGAACACCCAATAATTTTATTATACCATATTTCTTCAAACTGAAACATAATTATCAAAGTATACTTACGCAGATATATATGAAAAGTCTTTATTAAAGTTTGTGCCTATTTCCATTCTATGAAGGCCATGCGCGAACGCAGACCCCACAATTTTATTATACCATCCCTATTTAAGTTAAAACATACTTATCAAAGTATTATTATGTACATCTATATCAAAAATACCTTAAACGTTTTTTTTTTTTTTAAATTTTTAAATTCTTTATTTTCATACTTTGTGGACCAGGCGCGTACGCAAACCCCACAATTTTAATGAATAATCATTATGCCAGATCAAACATACTCATTCCTGTGTCTCGATACATCTTCTATCATTATATGTTATTAGTTTTCTATAATAGTCAACCATATAGGAGCCTATTCGTGACCAGACACACACAGAGACGTTTAGCTTTATATTATATATATATATGTGTGTGTGTGTGTGTGTTTACATACTGAAAAAATTTGACTCATTGGGTAAGCCATTGATCTCGGACTAAATTACTTGAATCAGGAAAAAAGTGAGTTTGCAAAGTCAGTTAATGTTTTAATAAAAAGTGAAAATTCAATATTAATCTCTCCGTTAGCTATATGCTCCTTTCTCTTTCTCTACTTTTCTCTCCAGCTAGGTGTTAAATAGTATTCATACTGTAGCGGTATCCCCTATTATTTATGGTACAGTATCCTGATATTTTTATTCTGCCTTTTTTTCTTTCTTTTTTTTTCTTCATTTATTACACAAAAGAAATTGAGAGACAGACAGAAATAGTAACGGCAGTTACCGCAAAGCATAAGAGCAAAGATAAGGTTTGGTTTCTTTTGTTTTACAGCATATACACCATTTTCAGATTATTTAGTGCTGATTTTTTTTTTACAGAGGCTTCACCACTTATCAAGACCAAGCGGCCACTCGAGGATAAGGGTTAAACAGTAGAAATTGGACAATATAGTAATCGTTAGTAATGGGAATTCGGTAAATTTGTTAACTTATATAGAACGGCTCATCAAAAACTTGTTTACGTTAGACTTGAAGACAACCATATTGTAGTCAGCTGGAAAGCAGGAAAACGGAAGACAATTCCACAGGCGTGCAGTTCTAAGAAAGAAGCTTTGATCATAGAATCTATGTTTAGGTTTAGGCACAGATAAAGAGTGGGGGGAATTATTGATAGTGGTTTCAGCTAGACGAGTGTTTCTTGTGAAAGTTTGGCGAGGGGGAACCATAGATTGAAGCTCATTCGAGCACTTGCCATGAAAATAATGATAAAGCAGAGACAAACTCGCAACATCTCTTCTGTGAGATAGAGGTCACAAGGAAGAGAAAAGGACATCTCCCACGAGGCTACGAAGTCTATTTTGAACTCTATCAAGGCAGGACCTTTCTAGCCGCTCCTGTCCAGATGTGGCGACAGTACTCCATCCTTGGACGTACCTGGCTCTTATATAGATAGAGAATTGCATCAGAAGTGAGATATCTACTGGATCGATAGAAGGATCCCACAATTTTTCCAGCGGCCTTGGCAACGGATTTAATGTATGTATTTCATTTTAAGATCAGAAGTGAAGGTCAACCCTAGAAGCTTGTCAAAACATGAGGCCTCCCCAAGACGAGAGCCATTAATTTCAATTGATGCCAGATGGTCATTTTGGTTTTTATGCTTCAAATTATTTATATCGTCAAACATGTATTCATGGTGTTTGGTCCGCTTGTCTTGTTTTATAGTGTATCAACATTTTTTCGAGTTAATGCCAAATCCAATCATTTGGGTAAACGTTTCTATGCTTTAATATTTTTTATATCTTTACATATTTGTTCATGGTCTTTGGTTTGGTGTGAATCGTTGTTGTTTTTAGTTTTAACTTTGAAGAACATGATAAAAACACTAATGTCATTTTTGACGCATTTTAGGTCAGCAAGCCAGTATCTTCGGCAGCCTGATCTGGTAGCACCAGATCATCCGGTGAAAGACGATGAAAATTAGAATGTAATAAAAGACTGGTCATGTAGTGTGTAGATTATAAATTACTGCTGATTAAAACAATTATAATGATTTTCTTTTTCGAATGTAACTGCCACAACTATGTAATATTTTAACACGCAGTTTGTATTATTAAACTGTATAGGAAAAAAAGCCTTAGGGAAGCAAACATTTATTAACTCGGTTTTAGTACAGTAATAAATATAAGATTAAATAAGTTGCAGCCCATGCTTTAATTTTTGTGATCTTGTCTGCTAATAGAATAAATTCCACAGGTAGTGAATACTTCGCAAGCGGACCTCGTGAGTCCATTAAATAATGTTTCTTCTTTTCGCATAAAAGAGCCACGAGAGACGGACACGGGTCTGCAAGTTTCATTAAATGGAGTGATTTCCATATCCACGTAATATCTTGTAATACTCATGACCAGTGATCACAATTGCTTTATCCGCGCATGCATGAAGATGCATTCGTCCCTAAAGCACACATCTGCACCAACCGATGCATTGCTTCACACTTGGCGAATCTCAATTTGATAGAGAACGTCATAAACACGTACAAATGTATTATCATTATTTCTCATATTAAAATATATTGGAATTATTTCAAAAATCCCCATTGCAAAATAAAAGGTAGATGGAGCCTTAAAGTTTCTGCGGGCCGTTCATCAACTAAAAGTAGTCGCTTCTACTAAGAATAGTTCAGATATAACTATCTTTACTATTCTTCAAAAGGAACTTTGTCTGTGTGTCTTTTAGTTCTTTCTCTATGGACTCTAAAACGGCCGGGTCGATTTTTATGAAATTTCACACGAAGGTATTTTATGTGTCTTGCAGTTTTCTTTGATATGTTTTGTATCGGAATATTTCTGATAAGTATCGATAATCGATAATCGAAGTAATCTAGTGAAAGAAGGAGCAGACGATTTTCACTAAAGTCGACTCCTTACACAGCCCAACATCACAAGTGTCTTTGAAAATTTGTATTACATCACACACCGAACGGCCCGACATATAAAATCAACAAACGGTTCTTTGATATGGCAGGGACGCGTTTGAAATGAATGTTTCTGTTTAGAGCACAATTGGAATATGATACTTGACTTTTGCATTTTAAACTTTAATGCAAGCCGTTATATATAAAAAATAATTTAATAAAATCAAAAGTAGTTTCAATATTAATTTTATTTATTGCGGACCATTAGCCTCATCTTTTTCTTAGTTGTTTCACGACTTTCCGGTCAACTATTCCTCTGACCTTCGTCAAGTGGTATTCCGTCGTGGTTACCACCTGACGAAGGCCAGAGGAATAGTTGGCCGAAACGTCGTGAAATAACTAAGCAAAAGATGAGGATAATGGTCCGCAAAAAATAAGATTAATAAATAATACTCATTTCAATAATGAATTCTAATCAAATAATATAGTTTCAATATATTTTGAACTTGACACTGTGAGAAACATGTTAAGCTTCCTCCAGGTGCACCGCGATGAGTCCCCAATTAGAGCAGGCAATCAGTCGATTTGATTGAAAAATGGGCTACAATAGACCCCCGGGATACTGTATCCCCGGGATATGGTTTTTCTCAGGTTACAATGTAGAAGACGATGTTTTTCATGCCCCTGGTTACGGTATTTCCCCCGCCTTACGGTGTTATTGATAATGTTATTTGATTATACACATGTGTATTATATACTGTACTATATTTTGATACTAATTTTTTATATGTACTGTATAAAATTTTGCTTAGACCCCGCCGTGTGCCGATTTCATCAACCCCGGAACGGATTAATGCCGTATCTCGAGGTTCTACTGTATTTCATCGATTTCGATGACACGAAAGAATATGGGAGTGTGAAACATTCGTTTATCATCATTCAATCCCAGGCATTATTGCGTCACCCTGCTAGTATATATAAATATTTATACATAAATATATAATCTAATTATTTTATATATATATATATATATATATATATATATATATATATATATATATAGTGAGAGAGAGAGAGGCAGACAGACAGACAGACAGACATATGGCCGAAGTTAGATAAAAATGAGCCTGGCCAGTACCACATGGGTGACCATTTGGGAATGCTAGGCGCTGTATGTATCGCGCCGGGACATAGAAATTTCCAGGTTGGTATCAGGACGCACGTTTAATTCTCTGGGAGAGCTTCATTCTCAGCCTTCATTAAGATAAGGAACAATCTGATGTAAAACCGGAAGTCAACTATCTACTCTGTCTTCTGTCAGCCATTGTACCGACTGAGATTAGCAGTTGTACCAAAAAATGCGGTTGCTTCTGCACAAAGCCTTCTCTACTATCAACAAATCATCTGTATGTATTTCCGAGCAACTTAACTGTTGTGGAGGGCCTCGTACGTCAAAATTCGACGGGAGTATTATCAGTTCAGATAACACAATACCAGGGAGCTGTTTCCAAATGCTGTTAACAAATTCTCGTTGACCTTCTCCATTTTATAATCAGATTCTGACCACTATCAGGGTGCAGTTCCAACGTCTATTGTCCTTTCAATAACCATTGTGACTTGTTAGTAGGTAAAAAACATATCTACGGTGAATTTTTGAATGTCGGTTTTATAGCATAAATTTTACAAGAGATAAAGACATCTCTTCTCTACTTGTACAGATATAAATATTACCAATGACTTTTCATTTTCGTGCTCCTTAAATGCCAGACGCTAACAATATATATATATGGTAGCTTCCTTCGGTCTTGACAGACTATAGATACCCACTGTAAGGGTGTCTGCGCGTGAAATTTTTGTGGCAGGAGTTGAGTAATCTCCAACGTGTCGGCGTTGTTAAATACAAGTGGCAAGGAGCGGTTCATGACGACTGGAAACAATGCCGAGAACACACACAGCGCCTAGAATTTCCAAATGTTCACCCATCTGGTACTAGCCAGGATCAACGTTGCTTAACTTCGGTGATCTGACGAGAACCGGTGTGTTAACGTGATTATGCCCTATATATATATATATATATATATATATATATATATATATATATATATATATATATATAATATTAATATATATTAATTTGATTTTAATTGTCTCTGAAGAGAACGGTAAATAATGAAGATTCGGTATGCTATAATTAAAACAACCGTTTGTCTTTTTACCCTTCGAAACAGCTGTCAGACTAAGGAGAAAAAAAATATATATATATATATATATAATAACATGTCTTAAAAAATAATAAAAACAAAAATTGTGTACTAATAAATAAAAGGTGTTGTTTTTCCGATTATATAAATTATATTGCTCTGAACTCTCATCGAGCTAAACCGAAGTCAATATTGGTACAATTATCAATAAAATACCATTTAAAAGGTATTAAAATTGATTGTTAAAAAAATACATATAAATCTGCTCCAAAAGTTTGAGCTGCTAAATAAAAACCTTTAAATTGACCAAAATGTTCCCAAAGGAAGAAATACCATTTTCCCCGAAGAACGTAGCAATACCGGACCATAAAAAGTACACAATGGACATGCTGCAGTCTGTTCAAAAATTCATAAAAAGGATTAGATGGAAGGTATACCATCACAACATGAGGTGCCAAAATGGGGAAAACAAAACAAACCAACAGGATCGCAACAGTAACACAAGAAATGAAGGAAACAATAGAGAACCAACAAAATTTGATAAAAAATATGGAATCAAAACGAGAAAAAGCCCACCAAACATCCCTGCTCTTGACAATTTCGAACTTGATATGCTAAACATGGTAAAAGGCTTAAAAAAGAAGAAAAAACAAAAATACATGAATCCCAGACTACAAAAAATAAATGAAACATTTAAAAAGATCAAAGATGATGACATGCTGAAGGTACCTGCAGACAAAACTATGAACATTTACTCCATAGACTATAATAAATATAATGAATTGATCCTAACAGAACTGAGGAAAAAATATAGAATTGCAGAAAAAAGTGAGTTAGATAGCATAAACACATCCATTAAAGAAATATGTGAAGAAATAGGCATTAGCAATAAAATAGAGGTATTTACCCCATTAACCCCAAAATTTACTTTTAAAGACCACAAAGAAACCTTTAATATAAACCCTAGCATTAGGCTTATATCCCCATGTATATCTGACATAGGAAATATAAGTAAAAAAATTCTTGATAGAATTATACCTAACATTAAACAGAAAATAACAAACCACCTATGGATATCCTCAGATGAAGTAATAGATTGGTTCAAAAATATAAGTATTAGAAGTAACAGTATGTTAATTAGCTTCGATATAGACGCATATTATCCCTCCATAACACCACAACTCTTTAAAGATGCAATATCATTTGCAAAAACTCTCACTACCATAACCAAAATAGAAACAGATATAGTTAACTTAGCGAGACGATCAATAATAAAATATGATAATAAACTTTGGACTAGGAATAACAGGGACCTAAACTTCGACATCACGATGGGATCGGCTGACTCAAGTCAGGCAACTGATGTAGTAGGCCTATACATATTGCAGAAACTAAGTGAAGAGATTCCAGAGCTAAAAGGTGGGCTATATCGTGATGATGCTCTGTTTTACATAAATGGTAGTATAAGAATAGTTAAGAACACCAAAACTAAGATAAAGAAAATATTTAATGATTTAGGGCTAACAATAACCTTCAATGAAAACTACAAAACCGTTAACTTTCTGGACCTTACCCTAGATATAATAAATAAAACATATGAACCTTACCACAAACCTAACCAGGCATTGTACTACATTGATAATAGATCTAATCACCCACCATCCATGAAAGCTGCAATAATACCAAACATATCTAAAAGACTATCTAAAATATCAATTAATGAAGACAAATTTAACAATAATAGGGAGTATTATAACGAAGCAATAAAAAAAATCAGGTTACAATAAAAAAATACAGTACATAAAGAACCATAATATTGAACACACTAACTTTAGGACAAATGTAAATATAATATCATATAATAGAGTAATGAATAGAAATAGAAATAAAATAGAAACAAATAACAGAACTGATAACAACATAAGTACCAGCACTCGTGAAAAAACAATAAGAATGGAGAACAACACTAACACAAATAGAAAGAATAGGAGGAAGCAACAAACATGGTTCAACATCCCATACTCTATACATATTAAAAATAATATTCCAAAAGAATTCTATGAAATAATAGATAATAACTTTCCACCAAGCAATAAATTAAGTAAAATCATAAACAAAAACACTGTAAAAATTTCTTACTCAACCTCACCAAATTTAATTAGAAATATAATAGGAACGAACAGAGCCAAAATAGAAAAAGCAAATAATAATAACTTAGAAAATAATAGGAATGAAAACCGTGGATGCAACTGCCGTGTAGCTATAGAATGCCCGTTAGAAGGAAATTGCCTCGTATCAGATGTTGTATATAAATGTGAAGTTAAAACTAATAGAGGTATAAAAGCATACATTGGTAGTACGAGCACTCAGTTTAAAACCCGGCTAAACAATCATATTTCATCATTTAACAAAAACAATAATAGTAGCAAAAATATAATAAATAACACAGCAAACACTAATAATACTAATAATAACCATAGTGGGAGGGAAACAAATAGAAAGAAAAATAATAATGACACTGCACTTGGGGAATGGATACGTGAGTTAAAAAGCAAAAACATAGAGTACACTTTGAAATGGTCCGTGATAGGTAGGGCAAAAAGTTATCATCCATCAAAATCAGGCAAATGTTCCTTATGTTTACTAGAATCCTACAAAATACTAACATCTGATAAAAGCTCATTGTTAAATCACTGTACAGACAACATACAAATATGTCTGCATAAAAATAAGTTCCTAATATCAAGATATAGATAATAAGTAAACAAATAGATAGACAAAAAACTGAACAAAAATATTTTCTTTTCACCAAAAAAACCGAGTTTTAAGATAAATGAATAAAAAATATTAGAATAGCAAATAAACTTATAAATAACAAACCTGAACACAACATAAATACACATGATCAATAAATAATAATATGATTAATAAAAAAATTAAAATTAGCAAAAATGACAAAGATTAATAACAAAAAATAAATAAGTTATTTCCCTTTGACTACTAAATTATAAGGTAAATGCACAAATTCTAAAAGATGTAAGTTAATGACTGAATAAATAAGAAACAAAGAATTGATAGAGTTAATTCCCTTTAATCACAAAATCAGAAAAGACCGTAAACTTGACACTAAAAATTATAAATTGGAAACAACGAAAATAATTAACAAAAAACATAATATAAGAATAAGAAATAATAAATATGTACATAATGATAACCATTTTAGCCTAATAATAAAATAAATACGAGAAAAAAAACAATAACAGGAAAAAATATGTATAGACGGCCAAAAAAATAAAATGAAACGTAAACACCCAAGAGATACGAAAAAAAAGGAAAAATTACTAGCTTAAGAAGAAGTTAAAAAATTAATTAAATAATTTCGTAAATAATAAATCAAACGTAATTAAAAATAAGAAAAAATTACTAGCTTAAGAAGAAGTTAAAAAAATTAATTAAATAATTTCGTAAATAATAAATCAAACGTAATAAAAGAAGAAACAAAATAAGAATGCAGAATTAACATAATGGATATTAGATACATAAATTGGAAAGAAATTAAAAAACCAAAAAAATACGAAAATAAGGCTAACAAAAAGAAAATATAGATATATAAAAATCCCATGAAAAAATTTTTAAAGATGGCAACCTCGATAAAAAAATTCCATCCCCATGTGAGTTTTTAAAAAACAAATTTTGACTGTAATTAATTTGATTTTAATTGTCTCTGAAGAGAACGGTAAATAATGAAGATTCGGTATGCTATAATTAAAACAACCGTTTGTCTTTTTACCCTTCGAAACAGCTGTCAGACTAAGGAGAAAAAAAAAAATATATATATATATATATATAATAACATGTCTTAAAAAATAATAAAAACAAAAATTGTGTACTAATAAATAAAAGGTGTTGTTTTTCCGATTATATAAATTATATTGCTCTGAACTCTCATCGAGCTAAACCGAAGTCAATATTGGTACAAATATCAATAAAATACCATTTAAAAGGTATTAAAATTGATTGTTAAAAAAATACATATATATATATATATATATATATATATATATATATATATAAGGGCTAGACTAACAATTACCTCAAGTCAGGATTGAAACTCGATCGCCTAGATGGGAGTCGGCGCTTTTGATCGTCACGCTGTTGTGTCTGCTGCTAAGAACGTAAGTGAAATAAGATAATCAACATTGTCTAAATACCTAAGCTCCATTTGTTAACACAAATAGCATTGCATTTTATACGCTAGTAGCAGTTATTTAAATCACATTCCTTTATCTTTATTTCCTTCTTCGCACTCTCGTATTTTTAAAATAGATACATAAACGGATGGAAATATAATCATTTATACCACTAGGATGCTAAGCATTGACTAGCTATTCTCGTTTGATAAAGCTCATTCAGTTTGAAATAAATTTATAATGAGATTGAGCTAAGTTTGTGTTGTGTTTTTGTTTTAAATTATATATGTATATATATATATATATATATATATATATATATATATGTGTGTGTGTGTGTGTAAAAGTTTGTCCCTCTGTGTCTGTAAGTTCGTTCCCTGTAGACTTCGAAACGCTGGTCCGATTTCTTGTACTTTTCACGTGTTTGAGAGTGTTCTTACACAGGGATTTGGTCGGAATACCTCCGATAATTATCGAAAATTGATAATCGAAAAAAATCCGATTGAAGAAGGAACAATTCGATTTTTACTAAAGTTAACACCCTAATACAGCCTAATATCACAAGTGCATTTGAGATATGTTATTACCGCACAAACAGAAGAGGCCAGTGAATGAAACCAACACTCGGCTCTTTAATAAAACTGAGGCGTGTTTGAAATGAATGTTTCAGACTAAACCACAATTGACCCATGATACTTGACTTCTGTATTTTAAACTTTAATTCACGCTATTATATAAAACTATAAAATCAACAGTAGTTCTCTACGGTTTAATGTAAACTGCAATGCATTGTGGGTAAGTCAATACGAGGAGGCATGTGAAGCTGCATCGCGGCTGGTCTCCAACTAGAGCAGGCAATCGATCGATTTTATTTAAAAATTGACGATTTCACCGATTTCTATGGCAATAAAAGTATTGGAAGTGTGAAACGTTTGTTAATCCTCATTCAATTCCAGGCAACGTTGTGTATCCCTGCTAATATATATATATATATATATGTATATATAGCGTAATTCCAACAGTAATCCCTGCTAATATATATATAGCGTAATTCCAACAGTAAGGCCTATTGTTAAACTAAAAATCTAAAATGTTGAAGAGCTACGAAGACGAGAATGGTACCATTAGAACGAGCGATCTTTTGCGCTCCAGAATATATTTTTCTACATATTCACCACCATTCTCAATCCACTTTTTCGAGCATCGTTTGAGGCCTGTTTCGTAAAAGTCCGGAATCTGCTTTGTCGCTCACATCTTTTTCGCAATTCTGAACTCGACGAACTCATCTCCTAACTGTACTAGCATTAACTGCATCGGTAAACGTTTAACAGATGTCGGTAAATGTTGATCGGTTCAATTTTTTTTGCATGAAGGAATTCAATGACACGTCTCTGCTTCTGACGCACGTCCATGACAGGGGTTGCTTTCTTAGAGTCTTACGCCGTCAATATCTGCAACAGATAGATGAAACTTTCAAGTTATAGAAGCATAAGTTCAGTCATCATAATAATGCAATGTGCAATCCTCTCTGATCCATTCCGGCGGAATAAAAAATAGGCGGTATTGCTTTTGGAACGTCCCTCGAATGTATCAGGTAAAGTCAGTGTATTCACATTTAGTATTGATAGCTTTGTTTATACAAAGTTTCTTTTGATATAAAAATATTTTTAATCCGAGATTTTTTTTTTTTTTTTACTAATCGATCTCATCGATGTTAATATTTAATCCTATCGATATTTTATATAGGATTAGTATAAACAGTTCACTGAGGAATAACTTTACTACTACACACGAAAAACCAAATTGAAACATTCTTCATACGCACTGATGTCAAACCGTGACCTTCGTAAACACAAGACCTTATGCGATCGAAAGTGGCGTCATCCTATTCCGTCAATAATAAATGAGAGCTTTAAAAACATTGGGGAACTTTTTAAATTACCCCAACAAAGAAAAGAAATAAACACGATTTGATTTATACTGAAACTGATCTTTATTTAAAATACATATTAAAAAAAACAAGAATTTATAAGGAACTGAAAAGGTGTACATTATTGACGCAAATAAACATCACTATTTTCGTAAATTTTAAAGACTAAAATGTATTTATTTTTTTTTATTGTGAACGACCCAAAATAATTTTCTATATTGATTTGTCAGTTTAAATGCTATATAGACCTTATTTTGAAAATCCGGCATGATAATTTTATATATGTTATAAGATGATACTAATAATATATATATACTTTTTAGTTTTTAACTTTATCTCTTGTTTTCTTATATCGGAAGATAGGCAATAATCGGACGGTCGGGATTTGGTTTTCGGGTCATAATTTGGTGTCTTCTATTTTAGTTTCCTTCATTTACTTTTGTATTGTAATAAAGAGCGGAGGCAAATACATGCAAAATGACGTCAGTGATAGGGAAAAATAAAAAAAAAACTTTAAAAAGGAGATCACATTAGAGACGGGAAGTACGTTCGAGTTCACGTTAGAGGCGTGGATAACGTTCGAGATCACGTGGATGACGTCACGATCGTAACATTGAGGAAATAAATGACTGTTACAAAGAAAAAAAACGAGTTGAAGTTGTTTCCTATTATTTGCCTGCTTTGCGACTGAAAACTACAACGTGTTGGTTCCCGGACAACGTTACAGTATTTCAGTCTATGTTTATTTATTTTTATCAACCTTCATATCGCTAGTTGTTGCCTTGTTTTGTTTTGCAAATCTTTTCTTTTTATTTTCTTGTTTTTATTTTTTTTTTTTTTTCACGCACTGACTCCTATCTGCTATACTTTACAGGTGATCGATACATATAGATATGCCGAACAGCAAAACAAACGATACATATGCTTTCTCATGTAAACAGATATCTATTCCATGTATGTCCACCCTCTGATTCAAAACCGCTGCGTCCCATTCATTGTCTACCCAACTATTCCCACATGACATGTAGAGTCGATACTAAACCTCTGCATCTCCATAAACAATTAATTGCAAAAATTAATGAGTGTTTCGATTAATACGCCACGAAGCAAATTGTTATGAATGAAATAAAAGAATAATCTATTCGGTCGTATTTTGTAAACAAGGAAGCCGCTAAATGCATATGTTGATCGGTGAAATGTGAATAAATCACGTGGGACCACAATGTATAGTTTATTTCGCCATTGTTCGAGATCACGAAAGAGGCGATCCACTTCTCCTTTTCTTCTCCATTTTTTTTTTTTTACTCTTGTTCACCTAAAATCAGGCGAACTGCCACTTAAACGCAAGAGGCTACTATTTAAGGCTATATCGATGGGGAACACTTTGTAGAAACTTGAACAGCAAGATGTTTGTTCACATTATATTTTAGTTTTTACATGTCAGTACAGTCAGGGAAGCAGGGAACCAAGAAAAAAAAATCCAGTCTAGCAGTCTGAGGGATGTAGACGTCTTTCCGTCATCTGTGAACCTATACAGTGAAGGAGTGGGATTTTGCTGCTTGTCGGGTTTGTTGGGGTATTTATGTCGAAGGTGACACACACGCTACGATTTCGTCAGAGCACATTCTAATAAAATACTTGTATGGCAGTCTGATGAATGCAACATTGTGTTAACGGGTTTGGGCTTGGTTGATAATATTAGATTGGAGACTCATTCTTCGACCTTGTCTAAGAGGTAGAGACTAGTGGTAGATGCACCAACCCAGATGTGGCAGCAATACTTCATGCATTGGTGAATAATCGCTTTGCAGAGATACAGGAGTCATCTTCTAGCACGATAGATAGGGAGTGCGCATCTTTTCAAATTCACGTTGTCTGTGAATGTTAAACCAAAGAATTTGAACGAAAATCTCTAAGGTAGCTTATCATTGCAAAGGCTGCTGCAAAAAGATGGGTTCCCTATATCGAGCTAGAAGACTACTCACGCCTGAGAGTATCCTGTGCCTTTACGGGGTCACCATTGCTACATCTGGGCTGGTGAATCTACCACTAGTCTTTCCCTCTTAGATAAAGTCCAAAAAAGAGTTGTCAATCTAATTGGTCCCACTTTATCAACTAAGCTCCAGTCCCTGTCTCATCGCCTCAATATTGTATCACTGTACCTGTTTTAGAAATATTTTATGGAATGTGTTCTGATGAACTCGTTTCACTTGTACCCCCTGGACGTACATATCCTCGACAAACCCGTTTAGCAATAAGACCTAATGCCTTCACTGTTGTTGTCCCTAAATGCCAGAAAGCTTTCTACTCTAATAGTTTCTTCCCTCGAACAGCTAGACTTTGGAATTCCCTTCCTGCTACCTTCTTCCCTGGCTGTACTGATATGCAGAAGTTTAAATGTAATATAAACAAACACCTTGCTAATATTTCCTAGACATAGCCCCAAATAATGGCCCCTTACGTTCAAGTGGCGATATGCTTTGTAAGAGATGAACATAAGTTTTTAAAAAAATTTTAATTATTAGTCGAAGTAATCGACGGTTGAGAAGATTGAAGCACTGATATACGCTTCTATTAGCTGAAATAAAAAAAAAATACGTAATCAAACTAAAACTACTAGATTTGCATTAACTTTGCTTATCTTTCATTTTCCTTCCCTCTTTCTCTCTCTCTCTCTCTCTCTCTCTCTCTCTGGTTCTCTCTCCAACACTGGCTAGTTGGTAGTGAGTAAAATAAAAATTTCCCCGTTAAAGCTTGTTTGTAGATAAAATGTTTAAAGTAAAATAAAGGCCAATTTTTGTATCATTGTGAATGCAACAATGACGATAACCGCAACAAGAGAAATATAATAATGGTGACCCCGACGTGATTTTCATTAAAAAAAATGTTTTGTAGGGTTCGCTTATCGTTTTTTGTTTTATTTGGTGCTTATATTCGAACATTTGCGGCTGTTCCAACCACATCGTTTTATTAGAAGGAACACTTCCTTACTTGTCACCGTTTAATTAAAACTGCTCACTTTGTTGTTGCTTCCTTCAAGCTGTCCTCTTCTCACTCATTCTTATGCTCTTTTCTTTTCCTCCTTCGTCGTTTTCGTCGTTGGTGCTTAGACCTCAAAGCTGTCATACCCCTACTGACAGATTATATGGCCTTATATATACTAAAAAGTAGGCCCGTAAAGTATCTTTGGACAGAGCTTTTGTCCGTTGATTAATATGAAATATGAAAGATGCGTCCTCTTTTTATAAAAACGCTGTCTGTCTGTCGACCTGTCGCGATTAATTGCGAAATACCATAATCATGAATAAACACGCAGACCGATTGGATAAATTCTAAAATTACCCAACCCTGTCCTAAATTATACCAAAAAGATAGTATATTTTGTACGTTTAGGTGTTTGGTTTTTCGATTGCGAAAAGTTTTTGTTTCATTTAACATTCTCTCTTGTACGCTCTCTCTCTCTCTCTCTCTCTCACACTTTTTATTTTCTCTGTTGTTGGCTTTGTTTCCCTTTTATCTCTCTATCTTTCTCTCTAGTTACTCTCTCTATATCTATCTATCTTTTTCTCTACTATTATATTTTTCGCTCTTTCTTTCTCTCTCTATTAGTATATCTTTCTGTGTCTCTCTCACACACACACACTCTCCCCCTCTCTCTCTCTTCACCCTCTTCTTTCTTTTTTCTTCGCTCTTTCGCTTTCTGTCTTTCTCTCTCTGTTTCCTCTCTCTGTCTTTATATATAAGTCATTGCAAATGCAATAAATAGAGGAACAATTAATCGTAAAGGACGGTCATTCAAAGGATAATAAATTGCTATCCGAACGAATATTTTTGTCACTTTCCCTTCAGAATAAAATCAATGCTGCTAAAGTAAAAAGCCTTGACGAGTTTCTATTCTTCTGTTGCGCGTGAATATTAACATTTACTGCTTCACGCTGGAGATTTCTTTCCCAAAAGACTTCTTTGTAAATTTAACGATATACACTAAACATTTTTTTTAAATACTAGCGGGCCTATCCGGTGTTATCCAGGAGCCTCAATTATGTAAATGCCGTAAATTATAAAAAAAAAAAAATAAATAATAATAGTAAAACTACAAATTTTGCTTTATAATTTAAAATGTTAAAGTTAAATTTGGGAGGCATAGTAAGAATTTTTATAGGTTTGAATTCACAAAATCTGTCTGCGCGATTGAAGTTTTCTGCAATTAGGAACAATCGGCTATAGTAACTACATAAGCATTATAGCCCTGTTAAGAGTTGCAAAGAAAAGCAGAACGTCAAAATAAAGTAACAACATAAGAACTGTCCTAGTGACATATGGCCGAGTGGTCCTAGACGTTGTATCAAAGTTTACAGTTTACCAAAGGTGCTGAGTTCAATCCTGAACGAAGGCAGTGAAAAGTAACATTCAAAAAGGAATCAGCAACTATATCCCAGAGCCTAGCTGGAGCCCGAACACGGTACCCCCGTAATAATAATAAAGGGTTGGGTTCGAGACTCCTAACAAACGGTTCCCAAGTTCAATACAAAACACTTGATGAAGGCCGGGGGGCAAAACGGCCCAAACGTTGTGACTATAAGAACCAAGATGAAGAAGTCAGTCCGACAATCTCAATAAATGAAAACACCTCATCTCAAAAATACAAACAATTACTATGTACTGTAAAGCATACAATAGGTGAGCTGTTCGTCGTGGCCGACGAACGTTGGTCCACCAGATATCGGCTAATATATTTGCTTCCCCACGTAAAACTAAATGTGACACAAAGTCATTTTTAATATGGGAGAAAGCCAGCTCCCCAAAAGGGGACATTCTGGCAGTTTGCAAAAATAAAATTGCCTTAGTATCGTAGGGTTTCCCTCTCCATTATCTAAGGACAATTAATTTGAGTGCAGCATCTGTTCAGACACCACACTTCAGTGGCCAGCTCAGTACAAGTACCGGATATCGACTGTCACTTACGGTTTAGTCTTCCCGTATTTATTGAGATTGAAATAATCCATTTGTAGGTAACATAGGTTAGTTCTGCCACAACACCTAATCTTCTCGGTATTTAAATTTACTATGCTAAGGTTTGTACCCGAATAAAGTCGCATTTCTATTTCTTTTTCATTAATTTTTATAGTCACGTATTTTTGTAACCCTTCTTCATTATTTTCAGTCTCCGCCAAACACACTTGGGTTTTCTGATTAATTTTATTTCTGCAATGAGTACCTTTGTGCCCTATTTTTTACATAGTAAACAAGTTCTTGATAAATATTGACAGTCCTTAACCAAATGCAAACTACCACATCGATTATACGAGGGAGAATTTTTCTTTCTTCAATTTTTTTTCTCAGCTATGTGTCGATATGTGTGTCGTTTTTCCCCAACTTGTGTTTTATTTTTACGTGTTTTTTTTTTTTAATTGTCTGTCTGTCTTTTTTCTGCGCGACTTCAATTTCTATATCGATCGAATCTCTTAATAATTTCTATTTTTGTCAGCCTTCCGTTAATTTTTGTAGTATTAGGTTTGGTTCATTTTCTAATTTTATTACGACACGCCTCCTAATTTCCGCATCGCGACGAAAAGTCAGTCCTTGCACAATACTAAACATTTAAAATTTTCTGCACTGAGGTCTTCAAGTTTGAATTCGTCGCAATGTGTATTACCATCGCTGCGTACGTTGCGAAATCATCTTCGTCATTGTTTTTTTTTTTTTTTTTTTCAAATTCAGATATGACCAACGCTTATGGAATAAAGAGACTTTCGGGCTAAATAGTTATGTAAGAAGTTCCACCGTCTCGGCGAAAGATAATTGCGACGTTTTACGTGGTAAAATACAATCCAAAAACTTTGTATGCTCGGCCGTCTCTAGTTTCTGTAATAGTAAACGAGCCGTTTTCTAGTCCGACCACTGCTTGCAGTCGATACTTAAAATCTTCATACCGACGAAAATAAGCTTCAAATGATTCCTTCTTCGGGTCTATAGTAGAAATTGCTACTCATATTCCATATTGAGTCTTCTGAAAATACGGTATTATTATCGGTGGACGTATTATTTATGATTTGAGTAAGCAGTTCGTTCATGTGCTGTCGATTTTCATATTGCTGGACCTCTACCCGCATTAGTTGTTGTTATTGTTGTTGCTGTTATATTACAGCTGATCATTTTTAGTATTCAAATAATTGTTGTTGTTGTTTTCAATTTGCAGTTTTAATAATTTTTGTATTTTTAGAACAACTGAGGAAAAAAAACACTTATTCGTTTTCTTCAGTAATTTTGCAAACGAACATAAAACATGCAGTTTCAAATTCCTTGGAAAGAATATACTTTCAAAAAGAATGTATTTTTCATATAAAAGAAAAATATATATGTCAACAGAAATATTCAATAATTTTCAAAGCAAATGTTTTTCCATAGAACAGAAAAAAGTTGACAGTAAAGAAAAATGCTGAAAACCACATTTTCTTTTTTAGTAAGCCCTTCCCCGAAAAAGGAAAAGGTTAGCAAAGAGAAGAAAAAATATAAAAATACTCTTACTTTCCATTAGTTTGCAATTCAAACTCGCACTTATTTGGTTTTTCTGTGCACTTGTTTGGTTTAATACAGCTTCTATTATGAGTTCTTTTGAATTCTGGGGATATTTAAAAATCGAGTGACATTTTTGAGTTCGAAATCCGTCGTCGCCACTCTTATAGTATAGGGTGTAGGGTTGCAAAGAAAAACAGAACGCCAAAATAACGTAACATGTATTGCAAAGTCTTCTGATATTTATTGAGGTTGGAATAGTCTATTAGAACGTAACATAGGTTAGTTTCGCCAAAATAATAAGTAAAAGTCATACGACTCCGTCTCGTTACTTTCTCTCCACCTTCATCCCCACCCTCTTTGTCTGTTGTTATATCTCTCTTTCTCTCCTCTCTCTCTCTCTCTCTTTCTCTCGCTCTCTCTTTCCTTCTCTATATCTTTCTCTCTCTCTCTCTCTCTCTCTCTCTCTCTCTCTCTCTCTCTCTCTCTCTCTCTCTCTTTCTCTCTCTCTCTCCAAGTCAAACCGGTGAATATCGAAAAACATGATCTCTTATTAAATGTGTTTTAGTGCTTTGTGTGACAGTGTCAGAACTTTTGAATATGGGTGTAAAACATCCCCTTTTCTTCTTTTGATTACTTATGAAAGATAAAAAAATCGATCAGGATTGAATATTAAAATATTAAAATTTATTTTTATTCATTTAACAATATGGACCATTCTCTGCCTTATTTTCCTGACGAAGCATTTCTGAGTGTGTACATTTTTACTATGAAAGCTATTAATCACAAACGTACTCGAGAAAAAACTGGCTCTATTTCATTATATAACATTCTTGTAAAGAAAGATTGTTACAAACGCGTATGATACGAATTCATATAATTAAATAAACCTCTCTCACAGACGTGATACTGCTAGTACCAATCTTCTCCATAAATACTATTATGGCGTGTGTTCTTCGGAATTTCCTGCTTCCTTTGTTCTGGATCAATGGTTCTCAACCTTTTTACTCATGGACCCCTTTTCCCTTTTTTTTTTTTTTTGTTTGTTTGGGGGTTTTGTGTGGACCCCTCCTCCTCATAACTATTGGTCATAAAACACTATTCTATTTTTCACTAATATAAACTTGGAGGTTTTTATTAACAAAAAATAGTATATAATTAAGCTTTATTTTTAAATGAAAACTATTTTTTCTTTTTTTTTTTTTTATTGCTTTCAAGGCAATTTTATGGAATTTTTTAAATCTAGAAAATGCATTCAAATCCGTTTGTATAATATTATGTATTTTTAAACGTCAAACCAAAATTGCAGTAGAAATTTTTTTTTAATAATAAATAGCATTATGAGTTGGTTTTGTTCATGGACCACAAAAATATGATTGTGGGCCCCCAATGTGTTATATTTTCACCGACAGAAATACTCTATGATCCCTTAGGGTTCATGGAGACCCCGGTTGAGAAACCGTGTAGGTCGTTTAACTTATTTGTCTAGTGGTCTCCATCAATTCACTGTTTTGATATTTCATTTTAATACAACTTCCAGTTCCAGTAGCTTCTTTCCAAGAATTGCAGGCTTGTGAAACTTTTTTATTCTAACTGTTTTCCTCCTACTTACAGCTCGCCTTTTTTCAAGACCAATATCATTAAGTATCATTTGTCGTGGAAATAATCATTTTCGATCTACTTATATCAATGGGTTTATCGCCTTGTCTGAAGCGATTTCCTTTTAAACTCTAACCATTTCTTTCGTGTATTCATAGTAACTGGAATGGACGGTTCAAGATTGTTCTACTATATATTAGCTTGAGAATAATGTCCGTGCGCCGTGCGAAAATAAAGATTCATAATGCAAAAAGTTCATTCCCAAACAACAACTATTCTTGAATAATAAAGACCATTATTGTCAACGATATTTTATCAACAACATTCAAGCTTTTTGGGTTTTGCCATTTTTCTGATCATTCGCCACTGACTCGATGAATTTTTAACTAAATTTCTCACCTTAATAGAAAGATTCAAAGCGGCGATGTTTCGTCAAGTGACACATTAATCGATGGAGACAGTAGTCAGATGGAGCAACATCTAGTCAATAGGCCGGTTGTTGCAGAACTTGCTCAGTGTCCAATTATTTTAGCACGGTGTCCGAAGTATTTTCTTCTGCCTAGTAATAGGACATACTTTGCAAGGAGCGTAGAAAATAAAACTCAATATTAAAGACATATCGCTATAGTAAATAGTAAGTGAAACTGCAGATTACAGAACTGAAGTTATGGGTTTAAGAAAATTAATTTTACGGTCATTAAAATCCTTTTATGCAACATAGATACCCTAATTTCGGAAAAGTACGTAAATTATGTGAAAACAATAGTAAAACTAAACATTTTGCTTAATGTTGAAATTTGGGAGGCTTAAATTAAATTTGAGACAGAACCAGAGTAAATATTAGTTCTATTCCTGGTAAAATTTGAACTCATCGCTTTTGTCTCAAAGTACAGTGCGTTCACCAATTGAGCAATGAAAAATATTAACGGCATAAACTAAGAATAGGGATTTTCTCCCTCTCGTTGTATACTCTTAATTCGTTTTTCTTTTTTGTTGTTTTTACTTATTTTGTTTTTTGGGGGGTTTTTTACTTTTTACTTTTACTTAGGAGTCTAGAAAAATCAGTATATTTAAAATTAAAATTAGATAGTTATGATAAAAGCTAAGTGAAAGTAGAAATCACATCACTGAAGTTATGGGCTTACAAAATTTAATCATAAGTCATTAAAGCCCGTTTATGCAATGTAGAACATTGGCGTGTACTCGAATTGTGTGGTGTTTATATTTACCTCCTCCCCATCACATTAGACTTAAGGTCAGGAGTGGTCTTAGACTGTCGGCTCGATAGGAACAGCGCACTCTGGAATACAATAAAAAAAACTCGTCGGCATTCCCCGGTAAGGGCACCTCAAACGATTAAGAATAACATAAACCTTTCTGAAGAAGGTAAGGCCTGGGAAGGTGAACATCGCAAGACTGAATAGAACTCCGACAGCAACGAAGTTACTGCTGGACTGATTGTCGAGGACGTATTTTTTTTATTTTAGGGAGTTTTCGATAATCTATTATAGCATTGTTCGTAGTTATGAGTTTATTGACTTGAGTTTTGAGTTTATTATAAGGTATTTTTTTCACTTTTTAAAATTTTGTGTGGTCATCTAAAATGGTTTGTAGTTTGTGGAAATAATCCGATTTGTTAAGTACTACGTATACGTTAGCTTTGCCGCTTTTTCTAACCATAATGTTTGGATGATTTTTAAGTTTATTGGCTACATTTTAGTTATGATTGTTTTGGATCTTTTGTATTTATCGAACCTGTTTTTAATGGTATCAGTTTTCAGGATGTCTTTTATTCCTTGGTGCGTAATGATGTTATGTTGGTTTTTTAATGCTTTTTTTTATATTTTCGTATAAAAGTACTAGTTCAGCTCTTTTGATTAGATAGTTATATGTGTTGTATGTGACAATATGGTTCTATGTTAAGAAATTCCATTTGGTGTACGGTAAGTCCCTGGTTTGAGAGATTCATGTATTTTTTTTTTTTTGTAAACCACACATTTAAACCATTGTATATTTATTTTAGCCACGTTCTTAACTCGTTAAAAGCATGTTTTTTACACATGAGACGTTTCACTATTTAAAGTAAACTATATATCTATAAAAGTGAAAGTGTCTGTGTCTGTCTGTCCGTGTATGTATGTCTGTCTGTGTACATTTCCCTATCACATAACTCTGTCAATTTTCAGTCTACAGACTAAAAATTTGATGTATAGGGTATAGAGAGTTGGGAGAATCTTTGTAATCCATTTTTGGCCAGAAATTTGGCTGTTAAGGGATTAAAGTTCAACGATTTGACCTTTGAGAACTCTACCAAACTCCTCCGCAAATTTTGGGTATGAAAAATTACACTATTAGATATAGGTTCCTTGAACATGGATTTAACTTAATAACTTAATTTGAGCCCAAAACAACTGTTAAAGGGTCATAATAGTGTTCAAAGTTTAAAATAAAATTTGACTTCTGCGGTCTCTACCAAATTACTCAGACAATTTCTGGTCTAAACATTTGAAATTTTACATAAAGGGTATTCAGAGACAGGTCAAGCTTTTTAATTGGTTTGGGTCGAAAACATGAGCTACGAATATATAAATTTATGCATGTATGTATGTTTGCATATCTGCCTAAAACTTTCGACAGAGAAGGCCGATTTTCACAAGATCAGTATCGTTTTGAAGCTCGACCCTTCAGACGACAAATACCGAAAAATTGGTTAAAAACATTAATTTCTTCACCCTCAATTGGGCACTTTCTTCTTCGCGGTATGGGTTCGAGCTTACCTTTCTACTACCACTTTTTTTCTTTTGCTCAACACGCACATCCAAACACCCGGGCAGCGCCGGACACCAATGCTAGTAAATATATAAGATAAAAACTTGGTTTTAGATGCATTAAAAATAACCAGTCACTTCTTTCCCCATTGTACTACGTGCTCAAGATCAGAGGAGAGAGAATCGAGAGAACTTGGTCGTTTACCGTCTTAGATGTGCTACCATAGATGGTAGTGTCATCAGCATAAATGTCTACGAATGATGTAAGGATGTGATTTGGAAGATCATTAATGTCGATCAGGAAGAGAGTTGGGCCCAGGATGGACCCCTGAGGGACTCCAGCATTAATACTGTGAGCTTCTAATTTCTGCCCATCAACTACTATATATATATATATATATATATATATATATATATATATATATATATATATATTCACCCTAAGTCTTTCTCTCTCCGTCTATTCATCTACTTATCTATCAACCTCTCCGTTCTTTATCCTTCTCTCTATTATTTTCATGATCCAGTTGTTGTCCCTCATGCCTTCCCTTTTCTATGCACTTTCCATTTCTAACTTCACCCCATCATTTTATCCCCATATTTCCGTAGATCTCGTTGGTCCGTCCATCCATCCAGTCCCGTCCCGATGTCTTCGATGTCGTCTGATTGATTCTCGAAAGACGCATGACCATGTCAGTTAGAAGCAACGACTGGAAACGGGGAGATGCACTTGTCATGTCTTGTCACATTCGCTATTCATTTATCTCAATTACAAACGCACTCGACGCTTGCCGACAGCCACCTTGCCGCCGATGAAGCAACCTATAATACACACAAGCCGACTTTCACTCGGGGATTATTCCCTCCATTAAAATTACTCTCTCTCTCTCTCTCTCTCTCTCTCTCTCTCTCTCTCTCTCTCTCTCTCTCTCTCTCTTTCTCTCTCTCTCTCCCTCCTCCTATCTTCCTGTCCTTCTTCCCCTCTCTCTCTCTCTCTCTCTCTCTCTCTCTCTCTCTCTATCACTGCCCTTTACTAAATATCAGTTGAACTTTCCTTTCAGTTTTGCATACTTTCTATTCTGATGGCACCATATATATATATATATATATATATATATATATATATATATATATATATATATATATATATACAGAAATGCAATTGTCGCCAGTAAAAACAAGAACAAAAACTCGACATAAATTTAAGGCGATAAAATTTCAGCCAAGTCTTCGTAGCAGTAACGCACTCGACTACAAGGTCTATGTATGCGGGATCGATAATAAGATTAGCTAGCCATGCTGATAAGCCGTGGATATGACGAAATACGTGTCCCTGAATAAATATTTTATCTATAATGATTAGTTAAAATATATAAACAGCGAATATATGTATACACATGCTAATAATTATAGGTTGAAAGTTTTCATACATACATTCGCCTACGCCCCTAAAATGTGGTGCGCCTAGAATTTTAGGGGGACAACTTCTTAAAAACACTCACAGGGAACAACACATACCCAAATGCAATTATCTCCAGAACAAATCAAAACAAAACAAAAAACTCGACATAAATTTGAAGCGATAAAATAACACGTAATTTCAGCCAAGTTTCGTTGCATAGCGGTAACGCACCCTACCACAAGTTTTGTTATTGCTGGCAACTCATATTGAAATACAATTATCGCCAGAAAAAACTATAAAAACTCCACACACATGCACACACGCGCGTGCGCACACACATATATACACACATGTATCTATATATCTATATATATTTATATATATGTGTATGTCGACTTTATATATATATGTCGAGTTTATAGATAGATAGATAGATAGATAGATAGATAGATAGATAAACCTTTATCTCTTATAGATTTCAAAAAGTAGCCGTTGATAGTCTTAAGCCCATAGTATGAATGCTGACGGGCATCAAAGATTCGTTTTGGCACTAGACAGGCAATGGAAGTCAATATGTTCCTAAGGTCACTGGAAAAATGTTTTGGATTTTTCCACTGCTTCAGAAAGTATCTTAATCCGGACAGAATCGTCTATCCGTCTAAAAGCCAGATGTTCTTAAGATGCAGCACTCTTTACATATCATTCAGTATAGGTTGGCAAGTTTAAGTTAATGATTCCTAAATTTGAAAAGATGAACATAAAAAATGGTCGGGGCTCACATCCACCGAAAAGTCGTAAAGATGTCAAGATGAGGATAGCAGTCCCAGTTATTCAAATGATAAAAAAAAATATCAATGCTAATCTAAGAAGTGTCGACACATAAACTTATTAACATTGCTAACTTGTTTTGGCGTATTTATGTTCTGAACCGGACGACTAATTAACATTTAATCCTTTTCTTTTTAATTACTTGAATGCATCTTTTCTTAAGAACCACAGATCGACCGATTGCTGAGCGATGGCGTCAACGTACATTCCGATCGAGAGCTGGGGTCTTGAGAAATGACTTCAAAACGGAAACAATGGGATGTCCGGATTTGTCCTACATTCTAACCCGGATTAAACCAATCAAATTCCAATCTATGAATTGTAAATAAAAGAAGACTGATAACAAAAACCAAGAGAGAATCGACAGCGGTCGAATAGTAAAGACATTTTTGCACTCCCCCCCAACTCACTGTACACCTGCTGCATCGTACATCTCAACACTTCACCGCTGTCTATCGATTGTTGTAAATGAAGCTAAGTTTGTTTATTTTATTCATTTGTCTGTGGTCCTATTGAAACTAACAGCGTGTATATGATTGTCCACGCGTTTAACAAACGTGCGACCAGAAATTATATAGGCGTTATGACTACATAAGACAAATGTTATATACACCAGTTATAACTATAGGGATAACGACTATATAACACATAGGAGCTACTATTTATAAGCATTGATGGTGTAATTCTACAAGTAGCTAGTAACTATTGCTGACATATACGTTTTAAAAAACAGAAAATCGGGAGGATAAAAGAGCATGAAAACCAGAAGTCGATGAAACTGGCGGATATGTCGCAACTTGTTCTTAGATTGGGAAGATTTCTGAGAAAAGAAAGTTGACGAGAGTCTAAATAAGACAAGACATACTAAAACCCGCCAGACAAACATATAATATTTAAGCGTATCACTTAAAATATAAGCAGCTCTCTTTCTCTTTTTCCCGGCTCTCTCTCTCTCTCTCTTTCTTTTTTCCTCTCTCCAAGTCGAACCGGTGAATATAGAAAAAATGATCCCTTATTAAATGTGTTTCAATGATTTGTGTGACAGTGTCAGGACGTTTGCATATGCGCGTAAAACATCCTCTTTTCTTCTTTTGATTACTTATGAACGATAAAAAATCGATCAGGATTGAATATTAAAATATTAAAATTTATTTTTATTCGTTTAACAACATAGACCATTATCTGCCTTATCTAACTCTCTGTCTCTGTCTCTGTCTCTGTCTCTCTCTCTCTTTCTCTCTCTCTCTCTCTCTCTCTCATCATAATCGAGACGAGTATCCAAGTAAATAAATTAAGTATTCTTCTAATGAAATGTTGCTAAAATTAATTGAATGATTGTAACAAAAAAACATGTCAGATAGTGTCTGTTGCAGCTAGCGAAATTAGCCTCGATAATTGGAGACAGACAACGAATACGCACGAACGAGGACGCCGTCTAACAGCAAAGGTAAGGATTCTAAAGTTGATTGAAATAACCAAATAATTAAATGATTGCATAGAGTCACCTCAATGACTTACTTGTTCCTATGCAAAACGTTGACTCTGGGGTCCAACTCTGCTTATCAAACTCACTAATGCTCTGCAGAAATACATATTCTGACTAACTTACACAATGAGTATTAGTGCATATCGTTTCTGAAGCCGACGCCATCTTGTTCAAGCAGTGAATTGAATAATATACCACGCAGTAATTATTTTACTGTTCTAAAAATTAAATCAGTCGTTGAATGAACGCATTGAAAGACAAGAACTTGCTTTCGTTTTCATTTTTTTCTTCTTTTATATTTAGTTCTGTCGTTCATTTGTCAATTTTCTTTTCCAATTTTCTGTGTTTTGCGAATTCTGTATTTTCCATCAAATTTTAAACAAAATATTTTGTAAGTTAATTCAGTTTTCATTGCTTATTGCTGACGTCATTGTCTTTCTTTTTTTTCCTTTCTGTTCTTTTCTCGTGAAGATTATTAAACTATTATACCTGAATAATTCCAATGCGGGAAGCAATACTGTATTTAGCTTTACCTTTATATAAATACTAGCAGGCCACCTGGCATTACCCGTTCGTAAAATATGCTTTAAAAAGATATTCTAATTGATGAAGATTTTGTATTTATTATTATAGAGCAAATTCTCATTTGATTATGAAATTGTACCCAATATTTAGTAATAATTTCAAAAGAAAAAAATATGACTTTAATGCCATCAGCTGAAATCGAAATCAAAATTCAGACTTAGCCATTACCGTTGAGCAATCGCCAGATAGATTTTAAAAAAAGCTAAAAATAATTAATCGACTTCAAACTAAAACTGTACGTGTACACATATTCAGAAGTTAGTCAATTTACTCTTGCCAATGCCAAGTGATTTTTTTTTATTTTGACTCGATAGCACATATTTTTACTGACTAAAAACCAAAGCAAAAGTATTCATATGGTTCAAACAACTTGTATATCAAGTTTCGAGTCAGAGAGGGGTTTCGTAGAGACGTTTCCCACACACACAACAATGTCACTTATATACACACACACACACACACACACACACACACACACACATATATATATATATATATGGGTGTGTGTGCGTGTGTGTGCGGCACACACACACACACGCACGCATATATATATATATATATATATATATATATATATATATATATATATATATATATATGCGTGTGTGTGCGTGTGTGTGTGTGTGCCGCAATGGAAAAATAAAAATGTATTTGCAACTTCTCTTCCAATTTTCGGATTTTAATCATGTCAAATCACACTTTATTTCTTTTGACAGATTGATTGTTGCTATTTCTTCTGATGAGTTAGGTGTATAATAGATTCACTGATTGATATAATAATTAAGAGATTGATTTTGTGCTACGAAACAGATACTGTCAAGAATTGTATAAGTCAACTGAATTGAAGGAATAAATTATAAGATGGTCAACATTATGAATTTTGGAATATAACTTGTTGCAATTTATTCTGTATATATATATATATATATATATATATATATATATATATATATATATATATATATATAAACATGTCGGTGTGTGTACGAAAATACTCTACCAAACTCTTCTTTTTGTATACACAGTTAAATTTTATTTATAGGGCATTTAGTTTTTAGCCTGTAAAATATGTGGTAAGGTGTCAAAATTAAAAACATTGACCATTGACTGGAGTAGTCAAATGATATCAGAGCATGCATACATATTTTTTGCTTGAAGTATTTTAATTTTTTAATTTTTAGCAATTGTTATCCATGTGACAATTACGCTGAATGTTTTGGCTTCGATTCCAGCTGATAACCTCGATATGATATTTTAAAAAGAAACTTTTGAAATTATTACTGTACAATTGGGTACAATATAATAACCAATAGTGAATTTCCTTTGTCATAATAAATACGAAATCTGCATGAATTAAAATGTATTTAAACGTACTTCATGATCAGCCAACAACGGGGGGGGGGGCTTCTAGTATATGTTATATATGGTTGTCTGCACTTGAGCACGTGAGTGTTCTTGAAATATGCACGTTTCTGTTATATTCTTGCATACCACAACCGTGCGTAGCTCAACGTATATTTAAAGGAAGTCATATCTTTTTGTTTCTCATTTTATTTTGTACGCGTCTCATCATTTCTATGCTCAATCACTTGAAACGCATGTTTCGCGCACATGCACAGTTGCACACACACACACGCGTACACACTCACGTTCCATAAACACGCATACCGAAATAATTGTTTAACTTCAAAACAAAGTTTGGAACAATTCTTCTCTCTTCCAGGTTAAGCTATTAAAGCATATTAACACTGAAAAGAATGCACATGAAAATATTCCAAACCAAAATTGTCAGGTTTTCATTTCGAAAATAATATGAAATTCAAAAAATCATAACAGACTATTTGACGAAATTAATTCACTTTTATTTTTTTGTTTTGCTTTGTTTTTGTTTTTGTTTTTGTTTTTTCATTGTAATTGCATTACGTATTACTATGACGCCAGATGCTTTTACAAATATAATGAGGCTGTTCTTCTTGATTCTGGATTTGTTATTTTCATTACAAAAAAAATAGATATGAATATAATAAATCTTTAAAATATAAATTCTAAATATGTGTATAAAACTAAAACACATATATCATAAAACACAAATATTATAAATTTAGATATAATCATAAAAGACAAAAAGGTACGTTCTATATTGCAATATATGATTAAAAAATATGAATTCAACATTTCGATATGAAACTCTAATTTAAAAGCATACACTAGGTTATAAAATCAAACATATCAATTGTAAATTTGCATAAGAAATCAAAAATCATATTCTAAGTGTGATTATTATTACTTAAAACTATCACCTTTATTAATACTTTACTATATTTATCTATTAATATTTTTGTTTCAACTATTACTATTATTATTATCAATGTGATAACTATTAACAACATCATTTCATTTTTACAGTTTGAATTTTCAACCATTGATTATACATATTGAAATTAATTGCATCTCTTTTTGCCGTTTGAATTAAACGCTAATACGTTGCAAAAATTTAAAAAAAAAATTAAAAATACAGCATTATTCTTCCACAAACGGCAAAAATAATTAAGGTGAAGTATTTTGAACATTGTTGCAAGGAATGAACGCTGTCCATACTACAAATTTCCAGTTTTTTTTCAACGTCTCTCATTTTCATTTTGATAATTTTTTGTGTCAAGATTGGAAGACAGAAATATAAAAAATAAAATAAAATATTAAATACAAAAAATAACATCGCTTTCATGCTTCCAAAAAAACCTCATAACATTTAAATCACTATGCTAGAAGCATGCGTTGAGTTTTAACATTTTACGTTGGTTTATTTGTAAACAAACTAATGGTTTGAGCACTGTGCGACGGGAAAGTTGTTAATTTAATAGACACTTGAAGAGAAAGATTTACGGGCACTGATTGGTAGTCTGATGGTTAGAGCTGCTGAATATCAACACGACGGTTGTAGGTTCGATCCACAACTAGGGAAGATGTATGTCTAGCCGCACTGATGAGTTGTGATACTGTTAGAGAATGGATAGAGAGAGAGGGGGGAGTTTGAATTACAGTGTAAACACGTTGGCAGGAAGTTAAGATCAGCTGATTGGATTGCGTGTGAGTCATGTGATCAGGTTAGCTGAATCGAGGAGATTTGATTTGGACTCGGAACCGAATGGACGGCTTCGCCGTTGTCTCCTCCCCTTCGCTGAGGGTGGGGAACGAACGCTGACGTGGTAGAAATAAGACCTAGAAGAAGAAAACAACACAGGCTAAATTCACTTTCCACCTTCTGCAAGACATCTGGGAAAGTGAAATAAACTATAGAACCGATTTCTTGTCTTGGTGTGAAATAAATCTTCGTCCCCAAAAACAGGTATCAAGTCTCCCTCCCAGACGAGAATTTCCAGATGGACCAACGAAGAAGCAGAGGTATGTGAAAATGCATGTCACACATATTCACATTTAACAGCATATGAACATATGTAATAGAAAGACCACTAAATGATTACACACACAACGTACCAATCTTTTATAAATAGACACGTTTTAATATATCATCTCCATTCCAATTTCAACCAATATACGACAAACGCTCATGTTATAAATAGACAACGTAACAAAAATTCATTTAGTGTCCGTTGACCAGTTCGCATCAACGATGCGATATCGAACCTGTGGTGAAAAGTACAACGTGGAAGCGGGTCCTGAAATTGGAATGAGATTCGTGTCAAGAAAAAAAAAGACAAGAATAACACATAAAACACTATAAAATGTCTGGAAAAAAAAAGAAAGAACAATAGAAAAAAAGCAATACACACGTACAAACTTTTCACGAAGAAAGAAAAGAAAGACATACAGACACACAGATGTAAGACTTTATATATAGAAAATATTTTTTAAAAAATGTTTATCGTATTAGGAATTAGCTCATTATGAACCGAAGAAAAATATCACTAAATATAAAAAATCAGAAGGGAAAAACAAAGAATTACGTTATTCTGTTTGAGACAGTAAGAAAATGTAATGGGAACACGCATAAATGAAATTGTTTGGAAATGTGTCAATCATAATTTGAAATATTTACACCGTTGCAGAAATTTATAGAGGAAATGGCCATCCTTGTTTTGAACTGGTTAAAAAAATAAGAAAGAAAAGAAAAACGAAAAAAAGAATTAATGCTCTTTTTCAGGTCAGAAGCAATGGCCTGTTTCTGTAAATCATGAACAGTTTTAACGGCATTTTTGAACATTTTTTAAGGACTGAAGAAGGTTGTTTTATGTAATTACTTAGTTAATGTTTATTGTTAGAAAAAATGTGTATTGATGATTTGATATTGTATTACATAATGTAATGTATAAATAGACAACGTAACAATACAAGGCAACAGGTCTGTATATGGATGACTTATATATATAATGTTTTTTTTTATTATTATAATTAAATACCTACAGACACTAGTGTTTCATCCTTTCGGGAATCTTCAGTGCAGGGTGTCACGATTAACACAAGTCGACAGATTCGAACACGGTAACACGAGTTATCTCTGGCTCGATTAGCAAAGACCGTATCCATCCGGCTTCTATTAGCCGCGTGAAATAACTTGAATTTAAACATTTTAATTTTAAATGTTCTTTACGTCAGTCAGACAGTGATCTAATCGTTATACGATGATCTATGCATAAGAGCTAAATTGACCGACTTAATTCAACTGAAAGTGCTCAACGATAAGAAACGAGTTTCTTAAAGGAGCTGTCATAATTATAATTGTCCTTTCGCACACACATGTGCTTTTTAAAGTCTCTGTCTCCTCGCCACATTACGCGGCCACAGCCAATGCTCCCTCGCTCTCAACACTAACGTCCATTTCACCTAACACTACTTGCTGCTCTCTCGACAACGTGCTATCGTTTTTTTTCTTTTCTTGTGACGCAAGCTCGCGCACACTTGCTAATTTGCATACGTGTTTTAATTGCTGCTGCTGCTGCTGCTGCTAATATTTCTGCAGAATTGCTAGACTTTGGAATTCCCTTCCGAGATTCTACTTTTTCAATTGTACTGACTTGCAGAAGTTCAAATGCAATGTGAACAGACATCTTGCTGCTTATCTCCCTTCATAATGTCCCTGCAACTTATGCCCCCGACAGTAGCCCTCACTTCAATGTGTCACTGTGCCTTGTTTGGGGGTGAACGGCTGCTGCTGTTATTTTCATACGCGTTCATACCGTCTTTGTTACAGTTAGACTTCTTGCTCTCATCGACTGAACCATTTCATCCATTATCATGGGATAGAAAATATGAGATATTATGTTTAAAGGATATTAATAATAAAAATAATAGACAGCCACGACGCAATTCGAACACGGCATGTTAGGCCCACGCCTGTGATCATTGCATCACTTCATTGTCATTGAAATTGTAGTGGGGTTTTCAAGCATACCGCATTCGTAAAAGAATGTCCTCATCGACTCCTGCAATAGTGATTCTCTTCAAAGTTAATAAGTGCATACTTATATGTGTCCACATTCTGAGATTCTATTGTGCAGAGTACCAATGATATTGCAAATGATTATTATTTTACATTTCTAATATCGCCATATTTGGTATTGATAATGGGTATTGATATTACAGTAACATGACGGAGGGTGTGCCATTACAAATAGATATGTAAAACAGAGAAAAATTAATAATAATAATAATAATAAGAAGAAGAAGAAGAAGAAGAAGAAGAAGAAGAAGAAGAAGACGAAGTAAAAAGAAAATAATAAGAAGAAGAAGACGAAGAAGTAAAAAGACAATAATAAGAAGAAGTAAAATAATAACAATAATAATAATAATAATAATAATAATAATAATAATAATAATAATAATAATAATAATAATAACTAGTGGAACCCGTGGAAATTCCACATGAGACTAATTAAAATGTAATATATTGATGTTTATATTCTGTAGATGGCCAGTGTAAATGGAGACGCTCTGATATTATTGTACCCTTTTTTTTTACTGCAAAAGTATTTATCTAAGCTAGCACGAACGCCCGACAAAGCCCTGTCGTAAATTACGCTTAAATATGACAATTAATTCTTGCAGAATTCGTATATATTATTATAGAGTTAATGTTCTATCGATTTTTATATATTATAAAGTTGTGATTTCAAAAATAAAAAAATATATCCATATTACTTGGGTGCATTAGCTGGTCTCGAAACCAAAATAAAAACTTACGAAAAAAAAATATGTATATAACTTGAGTTCCTTCAGCCATAATCGAAACCGAAATCAAAACTTATGCTAAATTATCAGATTATCAAAAAAAAGATTGTGACATAATTATTACGGATTTACAAGTCACTTTGATTAAATTATAATCTCTCGAAAAAAGTGGTGCCTTACTATAGTCCTATTTCTTGTAATAATATATTTAAAGCAGTTATTTATATTTGTCTACAAAAATATTTCTTTTAATTCACGGTCTAATCGGAACTAATATTACTGTTATTCTATTGTTCGCCTGTGTGATGATGTTTTCAACTACCGTGGAATTTCCACGGGTTCTGCTAGTTATTATTATTGCTATACAACGTTCAGAGCTTCGCGTAGTAAATAAGTAAAAATGCTTTGATGAGAAATAGAAGTCAGTGTAGGAAAAGTGGACGGGGATGGAAGACGAGGAGTAAGTAGAAAGACGTGCCTTAGAATCGCAACCAATAAATTAGTTGTCTTCCCTTTTTCATTCCTCCTTTCCATTCTTTCCATTCTTCCTTTCTTCTTTTTCTTTTTCTTTTCTTTTCTTTTCTTCTTTTGCGTCTTTTCCTTTTCTTCTTTATCTCTTCACTACTGTATGTTGGGATGATAGCGATGGGGCGGGGATATACACGAAGGAAACGTAAGTTGTACATTTTCTGACCACATAAAAATTCTAGTCAAATTAAAAGCATTTTTATTACTGAATGACCCCGATTAAATCTGAAACTCTTTTTAGCATATATATGTAAATTCACATTTCTCTGCTAATTTAACCTATACAGACTAGTATGTTAAAGATTTATGGGGGCTATCACACACGCATACGGTTACTATTCTTTATAGTTTTCTATTGCCTTTATTTCAATCTTTAACCCCCATATCCTTTCTGCTCATACCTATATCCCAACACAGATTCGTATCCACACCCCCATTAGGTCTTATTTATATGCAACCAAATCTTATTTTTCACAATATTTGACGGGACATCTCGATATTAACTTTCCGTGATGAAGAAGATCTGATGTTTTCATTACAAACTTTGCTTTCGTATAAGTTGTACCGCCTGAAGAAGTCTGTAGTTACTGATAACTAGCTGACGGAAACATGCTCATGACTTTGTAGCAACATATTACACCTTATGTAAAAACAAATAAAGAGTATATCTATATATATATATATATATATACTCTTTAAGCATTAACTGATAACTAGCTGACCAAAACATGCTCATGACTTTGTAGCAACATATTACACCTTATGTAAAAACAGTATATATCTATATATATATATACTCTTTAAGCATTAACTTAAGCATTAACAATAAACTTAAAGCAGCTATTTTCTCTGAAGACCAACCTCACCCAGAAATCTTAACAAATAAAATCCCTATCAACTCTCATAGAGAACAAAAGAAAATAGAAAGAATTGCTGCCAAATTTTATGGATTAAAAACCACTGACCACCCAAATGCAACCCTTACCTTGAGGAGTTTGAGAATTCCATGTTAAATTTAGTCAAAAAAATTAAATTTAAGAAACAAAAACACCATAATAATCCGATTACTCGAAAAATAAATAATTTTGCCGAAAAAGTTAAACAGAATAAACATATATTTGTCCCTGCTGATAAGACAAACAATTATTATAAACTTGACTATCCTACATATAAAAGACTTTTGTATAAAGAACTTAATAAATCTTATAAAATAGTCCCTCCTAAAATTTTTGATTCCATTAATTCTGAAGCTAAACATTTACTGACTTTTATGAATATTCATAACTTCTCTGAAATAATTTCTCCGGTTACCCCTAGATTCACCCTCAAGGATAATAAACCTAATTTCTATGAAACCCCTCCATCAGACTGATCTGCCCATCTAACTCTGACTTAGGTGCTGTAAGCAAAAATATCTTAGATAGAATCGTCCCTTCTATTAGAGAAAAAGTAAGTTTCCCTCTTTGGCTGAATTCAGATTCCGTAATTAATT
>NC_136486.1:99918292-99930792 GCF_053919585.1 Euprymna scolopes | reverse complement strand
TGCCTAATAATAAAACATCATTTTATAATGCTTACCCCTTTGGCTTAGATCAAAGTGTATTATATGTTCTCCATACTCTAACAATCAGATGTTTTATTATTGACTAAACTATTGTAAACAGTTGTAAATATTGAGAGACCCAACACGTTATAGGCTCCGTCGCATACAAAAGGAAAAAGAAATTCAACTCATTAATTCAGGTTTAAACAAAAAAACCCTTTATTCTCTCTTTTCCGACCATGCGGGACTTCATGTATCTGTTTGACGCCACTCACGTGTGTCTAACGTGATCATCGGTCTGCGAACACGTTCTTTTATTGTCTTTTTTCCTACCGTGACATCACCTTGTTCGATCATTTACATACAGTTTCCATATGCGCATCCGCGCCCGGTATTATACTATATATATATATATATATATATATATATATATATATATATATATATATATATAGTCATCTACATACAGTATTGTTTCGTTGTTTCACGGCTAGACAGGCAACTACCTCAAGCCAGGAATTTAAACCCGACCGTCTGTACGACAGTCAAGGCTCCTAACCATTACGCTATTAGTTTAACGATGTTTTGACATCAACCGAAATACCTCCGGTCGATTCGTTTACACAAAGAGCGTCGCTTATATGCCAATGGTAATTCATGTATCACTTCTCAATATGCTCAACTCAAGACGAGGAGTATTATAGTCATCCACATACAGTACTGTTTCGCTGTTTCACAGCTGTGGAAATATGATTTTTCAATTATATTTCACTTTTTATATACAGATCCTTAATTTAAGAAGCTCGATGTGATTACAGAGCATATAACAAGTAAATGATAAAAGTCTATATTCCAAATTTCATGATGTTGACGATCTTGCAATTTATTCCTTTAATTCCGTTAACATCTACAATTCCTGACAGTAACTGTTTCGTAGCACAAAATCATTCATTTAATTAATCAGTTAAAAACGTAAGGTATGCAAATTTAATACCTTACTTTGTAAAATGTATAAAAGTGCACTTTGAAGATAAATAAATTTCAAATTGAATCTTGTACCTTTATTTTTAAAACCTATAGTAAAAACATTTTGTTTAACAATTTTCATGCCTTGGATGAAATGCTTTTCTAACTTGTATCCTATCTTTTTAAGATTATGTTTTATTTAATTTATTAATTTGGATTTAAAAAAAGATGAATGTGATTTTGTATGTATTTATAAAAACTCTCCTACTCTCTATTTCAGATTGTATTTCTCCTCACACCACAATTCATTTTTGCAACCTCCTCTTTGTATTATTACAGGTCTGAATATTCTCTCTGTTTCAGTTTGTAATTCTCCTCACTCCACAACTCTTTTTTGCAACTCTCTCTCTTTGTCATGCATCTCGGAATAATAAGAAAATCTGAATTTTTTTAACAAAAACTTTAAAATAACTTTTTTAGATTAATTTTTTTAAAACTTCTTTCAGAATAGAAAATTTTTGCAATTTAATAACGAACATATTTCATATAGGTTTCATCAAAAATATTCAGTAGATAACGAAAAAAATAGAGATGAAAATTTCAAAAGGAGTGTATAACTGGTTACGCTCAATAGTAGTCCTCGCTAGCGAAAGACTTTGTTATTGTTATTCTATTATTATTATTATTTAAAACATTTTGTGTCCTGCGCTTTCGCGCGAGGACTAATATATATACATATACATACATATATATATATATATATATATATATATATATATATATATATAAACGAGAATTGCTCGATATTCAAGATAGAGCAAATAAATTAAATTGTAATTCAATGAATTTCAAAACACTCTCATTGAAATGAAATGAAGTGGTTGAGTTTCATATCAAAGAATTTTTATTATTCTAAGCAAGACAAAGAATGTTTTAGAAAGTTTATCTCCTGTGTTATTCTTTGCTTCGAGTTTGAATCGTTCGGAACAAAATGTGCTAATGAGAACATCAGACAACGTGTCAAATAGGTCACAAATCGTTGCCGACATTTTACTTGTCATTATTTTATTTTTATTTTTATATTGTATTACGGACAACGTAGCAGGGGACATCCACCCCGACTCAGCTTCATACTGGTCCGTAATAATATATATATATATATATATATATATATATATATATATATATATATATATATATATATATATATATATATATGAGTTTTAAAATAGATACAATCCGACGTTATGATGTGAAAAGGAAACGGCAGACCGGAGGCTCGACGTTTCGCCCGTATTATTCGGGCTTTTTCAAGAGGTGTGGTCACTGATGAGAGGATCGATGTTTTTAGTTTTATATATACTAGGGGAGTGTATGCATTATTATTATTATTATTAATATTATTATTATTATTATTATTATTATTATTATTATTATTGTTATTTATTCGACGGTACACAGTTACATTTGGTCGCTACAAACAGCCATCTGTTTCAATCAATGAGACAGTCTCTACTTTTGAACAATTTAAACATGAATTTATATATATATATAACCTTTTTCTTTTTAAGTTGGTGTAGGTAACCTTCCCTGGCATTTTACTTCCGTTTGAGGGAGGGGATAACGTAGTAAGATCTCTGCTCTCATAAGACCATTTTCCCAGGAATTACCTTCTTTTTTGCGTTAATGGGTGAGGACTGTAGTATATGTTCTGTTGCCATGAGTCCATGATCCTAGGAATTACTTTCTCCTTCTGTACTATCTCTCTCTATCTGTATCCTATCTATCTATCCCTTCTCCCTCCCTCCCTCCCTCTCTTTATATCTATCCTTTCTATTTAGGTCCTTTATTCCGATTCCTCATCCTTCTCCCCTCACCATCGACGAATGTTGAACCCGGCAAACAGGTCGAGCCCGCACTTCCCATGATTTACCATTATACGGCGCGCTTGTATTCTGTTCACTTATCATAATTAAAATCCATCCAGACCGATCGTCCGGCCGTGTTTTGCCTTCGCCTTCTAATGACTCCCTCAACAGCCTTTCGGTTTCCCGAACAACAATGCACAGTGACATATTCCCCAGGTTGATGCACGTGACAAGGCCGCCGTATTTGCCGAGCGCCCACAACTGTTTATGTATACGCATGCGTAAACGGGGTTTGACGTAATGCATTAGACTTTAAATATATGTCTAAAGTAAGAGACGTATGCCCGTGTGTCTAATAGCCCCTTTAGGCTATAACAGGTATGAATGGTGAATCAGAAGAAAAGGCGACTCGAAGTCCGCAGCAAACAGTGTCAGATAAAAAAATATTCTTTATTCTAAAAGAAAGTGCACAAATCAATATATATTTTATGAAGTAATATATTTTACAATACTAAAATAAATACAAACCAGTGGAACAATAACATGCCTTATTTTATGCAAAACTGATTAATTATAATGCGAACTTTTTATCTGACAATTTGCTGCAGACTTCTAGTTGCGTGTTCTTCTGATTCACACGTGTGAACTTGAAACGATTTATGAATAATCACTAAACATTACATATATATATATATATATATATATATATATATATATATATATATATATAGTAGTAAGTTATTTATATATATATATATATAGTAGTAAGTTATGAAAATATATATGACAATTAAGCTACATAGAATATTCCGCGTTTCATTCTCGTGAGAATCCGTCAGGCTTATGCGAAAAGTTGTGGTTGTCGCGCGTTTATATATACGCACATATGAATATATATATATATATATATATATATATATATATATATATATATATATATATATATACATATATATATATATACTTTATTATTTATTTATATAAACATTTTTATATCGCTAAGCTTTATTAAATTCATTGTTTTTTATTGATAAATCTGTCAAACACATGATTTTAGTGTCTGAAAAAGGAAAAGATGATTATGGTCAAATGTAGTACATGTATATTTATTTAAGTAGTATGGAAATTTCTTGTCCGAAGGTGTTCTCATAAATAATCAAACTTTGTTCATTACATTTATCATTTTCAATCCTCTTATAATATTTTTCATCATTAAACTAACTATGCATCTGCTTTGCTTACGCTTATTTTCGCGTGGCTTTTGACCTTTATAAGTGATGATTAGTAAAAAACGAAATTTCAATTGCCAGGGTAAAATATAAAAAGATAAAACGTCATAATATAACCCTAACCCTTTTCCGCTCGAACATTCACAGCAAAAACTCGTCTAACTACCAACGTTACAAAGAGCATTTCCTCTCTTCATTTGTGTACCAAATGCCAAACGGATCTTCCATAAACCGTTTCTTTCACAACTTCAGAATATGTTACAATGTGACTACTTCCCTACATACTGCAATATGGTCGTTTTTAACTACAATGTCAACAGATACCTGTGTAATCGTCCCCTTAATTAAGCATCCACCGGTACAAACCGTCTTATAGCATTGTCCCATCATCCAACGGACAATCTCACTAATTCTTATCCTAGAGCGAAGTGACTCATTAACATGAAAGATACTCATATTTTTTCGTAGGATGGAAAGTTCTTATAAGATTTGATCATAAATAATCAGACTTTGTTCATCCCATTCATTGTTTTCAATCCTCTTATAATATTTGTCATCATTAAACTGACTATGCATCTGCTTCGTTAACCCTTATTTTCGCGTGGCTTTTGACATTGGTAAGTGACGATTAGTAAAAAGAAAAACTGGAATTCATACGGTCAGGTTAGAATATAAAAAAATAACGCAGCGTAAAAATATAACCTCTGCCTAATGCACTAAAATAAATGCGGTATTTTGGTGAGTGAGATGATTCTAGTATAGATTGTGATCGATATTTTTCATCTTTCAGACTACAGATAACAATGGACACCCAAATCGATCTGATTCTTAATTCAATCGACATTTATAAATCTGTCAAGCACATAAATTTAGTGTCTGAAAAGGGAAAAAGGTGATTATGAAGGTGACAGTGAAAGCAGAGAATACTGAAACATCAGAGAATATTTATTGTCACTCGGATCCCAGTGAACAAACTCTGTTTTGGGCAGTGGATGATCATTAAAAATAACTAGTGCAGGAATTTCTAGTGAATAACTGATTAATTTATTTCTTCATTCATTAATAATAGATTTTAAATTAAATTGGTTTTACTAACGTTACCCTTTCCAATCGACTAATCATGTACCTTTTTAACTCTAACTCAATTTAACAGCATTCAAAAAACATAACTGCACTCTCTCATTTGTGACAAATTTTAGTTGTATAAAATAATGTATTCTGATACCAATTTTAGTTACAAGTACTCGGAGCTGCCTACAATGATTAATATTATGTATGGTCAGTGTGAAAACCATACGTGAGTAATAATAATAATAATAATAATAATAATAATAATAATAATAATAATAATAATAATAATAATAAATATACAAAAGAAATTAACAAAGAGGTATCTTCCAAGGAGATTCACTATCGTCACTACTGTTCATCATAGTCATAATACCCCTGAACAATATACTAAGAAAGTGCCAAGCCAGATACAAGTTCTCTAATACACACGAAAAAATGACCACCTGATGTACATGGGCGATCTGGATTTTTTTTTTTTTTTTTTTTTTGCCGGGACCAAAAAGGATCTAGAGACACTAATAAACACTATCAGGAACTACAGCCAGGATATCTAAATGGAGTTTGGTATGGAAAAGTGCGCTCTACTAGTTATAAGAAAGGGAAAACTAGAGACGACAGAAGGCAAGGAACTACCCAACTAAACAGAGATGAGAGCACTAGGGGAAGAAGACGCCTATAAATACTTGGGAGTGTTAGAAATAGACACCATCAAAGCAACAAAAATGAAAGAGAGAATTGGAAAGGAATACCTCAGGAGAACAAGAAAACTCCTGGAAAGTAAATTATATAGCAGAAAACTAATAAAAGGTATAAATACAGGGACAGTTTCATTAGTAGATTGTTCATAGGATGAAGTAAAGAAGAATTGAGACAGCTCGATCAAAAGAGCAGGAAATTCATGACCATGTACAACGGACGATGTTGACCGACTCTACGTAAAAAGGAAGGACGGCGGGAGAGGACTGGTTAGTATAGAATACTGTGTGAATGACACAAAAAAAGAACTAGAAAAATACATAATGCAGAACACTGAAAGGATAATTATGGAAACGAGAGACACGGAAAAATCAACAAATCAGAGACAAAGGATAAGACTAGAAAATAAAAATGGGAAGAGAAACAACTACACGGAAGATTCATGAGTTCATGAGAATGACAAAAGATGAGAATAAGGAAAAACTTGAACATGGATGCGAAAAAGACACTTAAACAAAGAAACTGAATCCCTAATAACTGCAGCACAGGATAACTCGATAAGAACCAACCACATCAAAACAAATATCGACAAAATACAAGAAAACGACTAATGCAGACTCTGTGGACAAAGAGAAGAAACGATAAACCATATAGTAAGCGAATGCAGTAAACTGGCCCAAAAAGAATACAAGGACAGACACGACCAAGTGGGGAGGGCAATATACTTGGAATTATGCACACAACTGCAGCTCGAACGCACGGACAAGTTGTATAAACATAAGCCGACAACAGTACTTGAAAACGAGAATCACAAAATCCTATCGGACATGGACATACAAACAGGGAAACCGGTCCAAGCAAGAAGACTGGATGTCGCAATCATTAACAAAAAAGAAAAGTCCTGTCAAATCGTAAACATTGCTGTTCTAGCTGACCACCGAGTGAATATCAAAGAAAAGGAAAAAACGGAGGTAATTCACACTGTGTATTACACAGAGCTAGCGAGCTGAAAGGGATATGCATGATGAAGAAAATCAGGATAATACCCATAATAGTAGGAGCACTAGGAATAATTCCGAAAAGCTTTAAAAAATGAGAGAAATTGGAATCAAAGGAATGGCTGAAAAAGATATAACGAATAACAATAATGAAAACAGCTGAAATATTAAGAAAAATCTTTGAATGTGGAGACTAATATACATGAGCTACATGCGCGGGCCAGACAAACTGCTGCAGAGAAAAAACATGAAGAAGAATTACATGGAACCAAGAACATTAACACTGAATATCTATAAGTTCTCTATCTCTTCCCCTATCCCCTCCCATTGCTCTATAACCGCCCCTCCCCCTAAAAAAGAGTAATATCAAATAGCCGAGAAGGGCCAAAGAGGATGGAAAGATCGAGGATAGAGCACTGACCGGGCCTCTGTTGAACTAGTGCGAAGAGAACATGAGGGGAGGCATTCAGTGAATATCAATGGGCGCTGCCAGCAAGAAACCAATGATGGACAGCTGTTGCGATGACGCAAATTCAGTTGCAAATGTTATCAAACGAGCTGGAGAGTACTGGAAATCTGGAGAGACTTCCAGGGAAAACCACAGGTTGTTTTCAAGGAGAGATCTTTGAATGGCCTGTGTGAAAGCTCTTGTTGACAAATGATATGGAAAGACCGAGGTAAGAAAGCACTAACCACACCTCCGCTGCATAAGTGCAAGGAGGACTGGGACCTTTGGGAGGTTTATCGTCACCTATATCTCAGTTAAGACTAATGGTCGATAGCAATGAGAAATCAATGGAAGACGACTGTTATGGTAATGCAAATTAATTTGTAAAATTTTGTCGAAAAAGGTGGACATTACCATAAATATGGTGAGATTTGTTGTCACTTAGACTCCAAGGAACACCACAGGCTGTTTTCAAAGAGCATTCTTCGATGATGGCTTGTGTGAAAGCTCCTAGTATTTAAAATAAATAAATGAATAAATAATTAAATAATAATAATAATAATAATAACTAGCAATGCTTACTACATCAACTGTATGATTTACTGTGAATAACGCCACCCCTACGCAGCAGAGATCCCCATATGTCAGAGAGCATTCTATTCTTACAGTTTCTCCTACAGAACTCCACAGAACTGCTAGACTTTGGAATTCCATGACGGGTTCCTGCTTCCATGACTGTACTGACATGCAGAAGTTCAAGTGCAATGTAAACAGACATCTTGCTGCTCAACTCCCTACATAGTATCCCTGCAATTATGTCCCAGGTAATAGCCCCCTACATCAAAGTGACACCGTGCCTTCTTTTGTGTGAAAATGCAATAATAAATTCATAATAATAATAATAATAATAATAATAATAATAATAATAATAATAATGATAATAATAATAATAATAATAATAATAATAATGATAATAATGATAATAATAATAATTTTTAAATAATGCACGTCAAGGTCAATATTAAGAAACCAAAATGACAAAATTATTGTCATTACCATTTAAATTTCATCAAATAGATAAAACTCATATCGAATTTATTTGTTTATTTAAAATTGTAACAACTTAATTCCTTTACTCTTAAAAAAAAATAAATATCCTCCGTTTTCTGATCGCGCAAATAATTGTCAGTTAAATATCCTTTGAATCAATAAAACTGGTTTTTTAATGTATTTATTTCAAATTACTCGACGAGATCGCAAAAACCCGTATGAACGTTCAAAATACGATGGGCGTGCAATAAGTAATGCCCCTGACCCACTTCTCATAGGTAGAGCAACGAAAATTGGCACAGTTAGTAGTCTTTCTCTACATAGGAACCACCCAGAGTTATGCATTTCTCCCATCGTTGGATGCAGCTCTGGAGTCTGTTTTGTAGAACACCGCAGGTTGGTCCTCGAACCACGACATGACTTCAGAAATCAAGGCTGCATCATCTGGAAAACGCTTTCCTTTCAAAAAATAACTTCATGGCTGGGAAGAGGTGAAAGTCAGAGGGCGCAAGGTCAGTGCTTCTGATCTGGCGACATGCGAGTTGTGGACCGGAGCGTTGTCTGCAGGAGGAGAGTACCTTTGCTGATCTTGCCCCGTCTCTTGATTTTGGTAGCTTCCCTTAATTTCCTCACAAGTGAAGCACAATAGGTTCCTGTAATTGTGATACCCTTTGCCAGGAAATCTGTTATCACTACTCCGTCTTGATCCCAGAAGACTGTGAGCATGACCTTGCCAGCGGAGGGCTGCACCCTTGCCTTCTTTGGAGGTGGTGATTCCAAGTGCTTCCACTGCATTGACTGTGTCATTGTGATTGACCAAGGTTTCATCCTGTGCAATTAGTTTTTTTGAAAAACTTTGATTCATCTTCTTGGCACATCTCCAAATTCATCACTCGACGCGTTCTCGCTTCTGGAATGGTGTGAGCAACCTGGGAATCCATCTGGCAGACACCTTATGCATATGCAAATGGTCATGAATGATAATTTTCACAGACTCTGTACTAATCTTGACATCTTGGACTTTTTGGCGAATAGTAATGCGCCGATCTTCAAAAATGGCAGCCTCAATCAGCCTCATCAATGGCAGAAGGGGGCGACCAGGTCTGGGAGCTATTTCCACAGACTTCCGCCCACGTTTGAATTCACGATGCATGCGTTTACAATGTCATATGATGGGGCATTATCACCATAAGTTTCTTTCATTTCATCAAAAGTCTCCTGTTGTGTGCGTCCTTTCAAATACTAAAACCGGATCACTGCTCGGCATTCAACAGGCTCCATTTCACACCTGACTCAGTTCAAACACCTGTAAAACAGAAACCACAATTAGTTCAGAGCTGTAATTTGCCACATAACCCGTAGAGATATAAATCATTGCACATGCAAAAATTTCAGCTAGATCAGACAACTGGAAAATGCTCACGGGCATTACTTGTTGCACGCCCCTCGTACAGTTGCGAATTCCTTAGAACATCTACCCAGTTATGGCTGACAGAATGAGAACATGCTATCCCCGTGGATTAAACAAATGAAGGATTCCGTTAGAAATTCTGTGTAGATTCTCGAGTTCAATAGAAAGCTCCCAGAGTTCGACAGAAAAATTCCTGTAATGTAGTACACATGTTTACAGACGCAGACCTAACACGTTGTAGTAGAGTACGTCGCAATGAACATAATACATGTAATAACTCGACTCCATTTTATTTTGTAACAACAGCATTTATTTCCGGATACTTTCCTGAATAAAACGTGATCTCGCTCCTTCTCTCTTACCTCTGTCCCCTCGATCGTCGTTTGGAACGTGCTCTCAGACGTGTTCTCGACCGTGCTATTCTGTCCGTGCACATGTTCTTTTTTTATAGTCTTTTTCTTTTTCCACGCCATTTTACACACATCCGCGCTCTATTACGTTCTTGAGTTCGACAAGATATTCCTGAAGAAGGTAGGGGGTTATATCGCTCGAAAAATTGTGAAAATGACACTCCAGAGTAGAACAATAGATCAAAGACGCCAAATAAAATACAAGGAAGGTAATTAATTTCTAAGAAGTAAAATGGATAGCTCGAAGAGTTCTTTCTGTTTTCATCACAATAATAATAATCTACATGTTAATACCGTAGTACCCTTAACGTTCGTACGTAGTACGTGTGTCACGGTTTCCAGATTATAAATTATTCGACCGGGAGATCTTATTTATTTGAAAGGAGAATAGAAGGTGATAACATACCACGAATATGAAATTAATACATAGATACGCTAATTTAATGTTCGTAGTATGTTATCACTAGGGCTGTGACAACAGCATATTCTTTTCATTCTTTTAACTCTCAAGTATATATCCGACACAGAAAGGCACAGTCAATCAACCGACAACCAATTCAGTCTATATAAAAACATATTTACGGATATATACTCAAGTCAAAACAATGAAAAGAATATGCTGTTATCACAGCCCTAGTTATCACCTTCTATTTTACTTTATAATAAACTAGACTGCCCGTGACCCGTTGGATCAGTGTGTTATATTATGTATGAGCGTGACACTTGTTACGTAAAGAAAATAGGGTTTCTTTTTGACATGACAGAAACATTTCTATGAAAGTATATTAAAATGAAAAATCACGGACGGATCACCCAACATGAAAAAAATCCTCCCTATTCGTGTAAACTTACCATTTTTGCCAAATAATCGCTCAAAATTGAAAATTAAACATGATTTTCCTACGAATCGAACGCAGACGAAAGTCATTTAGCAGCAAAAATGCACATGAACCTACCGATGAGAAATATAAGAATAAAAACCGCATATTGGAATCCTTCAACCAAGTTATAGAAACTTAAAATCTAAAAAAAAAAAAATAATAAAACCTGAAGCAAAAAAATAAAACCTAAATAAATAAAATAAAACTAATATTGAAACAGATTAGTAAATGTATCACAAATTCACCGTTCTCACACAACTATTTTGTATCTAGAAATGTAAACAAAAAATAAAAAAGAAGGAAGGATCGAAGGAAGGAAAATGGACGGATAGAGTAGTAGTAGTCTTGGCTTTACTACAATTGTTCTTGTGTTTGTCAACGGAGTAAAGTTGTTCAATTGTAAGAAAATAGCGACAGTATAGTTGTAATAAAGAATAGTTGCAAAACATCCCCACTCTTCCCATGTTACATAATAATTTCGAAATAATAACGTTAATATTTCAGTGCGCAGGTAAAAATCTGCAAAAGAAGCGATTTGTGTTTATTTGCTAGAGTTTATGCGCGCATGCGCAACCAGATGTCGTAAACCGGAAAGTGGGTTACATCACTCCTTACAAGGTCATTTGAGTTTTATAATTATATAGATAGGATCTTCCGATCACTGAAGACGTAATGTAAAAAAAATTAATTAAATGATGTCGCTTTTGGGCCGTACGTAGAACTAAAATATACATCCTTGGTCTTCTGGCTAGGATCCATCCAAATGAAGTATCTGTTCTGTCTAAAGATGGTATAATAATATCGCGGAGTTTCTGTTCGCGCTAAGTGTCCATACAATGGCAATATGTCACACACTCCTATAAGGATATTGGAAATAAACCGTAATAACCAGATATATTCTGACACTACATTAACCAAATTACTTAGATAAATATTTTTACAGTTTTAACAAAAAAGCTACAATAATGTCACGGGTTCTTCGTTCACGCTGAACGTACACAGAATGTCCCGCGGCAATATATTACATATGAAAGACGCCGCTGTGGAATTTCCACAGGTCTAGCTTATAATAATAATAATAATAATAATAATAATAATAACAACAACAACAACAACAGCAACAGCAACATCGATTGAGGTACTATTCCCTTAAGCTTAGGATAGTATATTTACATCGCCACGGAAGATAAGCTAGAATGTTTTTGAATTTGGTAAAAATAAAAAAAGAAGTGGGGAGACCAATATTTCCATACAGTATCACATCATTACAAAAAGAAAAATCTAACCTGCATGCCTTCTTCTTTCCATGCAGGCAGACATTATATTCGCCCCTGAAAAAAGGAAAAAAAAAAAAAAAAAAACGCTTTTGATTGATACAGATCCATAGCTAAGTTGACGTTTGTTTATACGTTTTCCAATGTCATTGGATTTGGGGACAATCCGTTTATCCGTCTCTACCTATTGGGCAATTA
>NC_136486.1:99885792-99913292 GCF_053919585.1 Euprymna scolopes | reverse complement strand
GTCTCACTTTTTCCGACATCTCTCTCTCTCTCTCTCTCTCTCTATATATATATATATATATATATATATATATATATATATATATATATATGTGTGTGATTGACTTTGCGTCAAGAATTAAAGGAATAAATTATAAGATGGTCAACATCATGAACTTTGGAATATAGTCTTTTGTCATTTATTCACTATATGTATATATATATATATATGTGTGTGTGTGTGTGTGTATATATATATATATATTTATATATATATATATATATATATATATATAGAGAGAGAGAGAGAGAGAGAGAGAGAGACCATATGCATATATAGGAGAGGGGGAGAGAAAGGAAGAAAGGAGGATAAGTTGGCAAATATATTGAAAAAAGGAAGGAGAGAAATAAAGAGAAAACATTGATGAACACATAACTCTATTTGTTCCTTTTTATCTCTCTCTCTCTCTCTCTCTCTCTCTCTCTAAATATATATATATATAATATAAAGCAGAATGTGTGTGTGTGTGTGTGTGTGTGGTCACGAATAGGCTCCTATATGGTTGACTATTTAAAAAAAAACTGATTACATATAATGATAGAAGATGTATCGAGACACAGGAATGAGTATATTTGATCTGGAAGAACGGCAGTTCTTTAAAATTGTGGGGTCTGCCTTCACGCCTGGTCAACAAAGTATGGAAATAAAAAATTTAAAATTAAAAAAAAACGTTTACAAGTGTTTTTGATATAGATGTACATAAGAATACTTTGATAAGTATGTTTTAACTTAAATAGGGATGGTATAATAAAATTGTGGGGTCTGCGTTCGCGCATGGCCTCCATAGAATGGAAATAGGCACAAACTTTAATAAAGACTTATCATATCTATTTGCGTAAGTATACTTTGATAATTATGTTTCAGTTTGAAGAAATAGGGTATAATAAAATTATGGGGTGTTCGTTCGCGCCTGACCTCCATAGAATGGAAATATGTCACAAAGTTTAACAAAGTTTTTTAATACAGATCCGCAGAATATTGTGATAAGTGTTTCAGTGTGATAATAATAAATTATGGGGTTTATCTATTTTATTTTTACTTTAATCATATTTTTCTTTGGTTTTGATACCCCCAAATTCAACCCAAATTTACAACCCTTCCTTTTCATAACCTATCATACTTTAATAAATCAGAGTCAATTTCCTGTAGGCTGTTTTTGAACCCAGTCAACGACGGGTAGTTTTGCTAGTTATATGTATATATATATATATATATATATATATATATATATATATATATATATATATAGCTACAAAATTATCATATATATATATATAGTCATCCACATACAGTACTGTTTCGCTGTTTCACAGCTCATCAGTGCGGCTAGACAGGCAACTACCTCAAGCCAGGATTGAAACCCGACCGTTTACACGGCAGTCAAGGCTTCTAACCATTACGCTATTGGCGGCTGCTTGAACGAGTAGTGAGTTTAACGATGTTTTGATATCGTCCGAAATACCTCCGCTCGATTTGTTTACACAAAGAGCGTCGCTTATATGCTAATGGTAATTCGTTTTTCACTTCTCAATATGCTCAACTCAAGGTGAGGAGCACTATAGTAATCCACATACAGTACTGTTTCGCTGTTTCACAGCTCATCAGTGCGGCTAGACAGGCAACTACCTCAAGCCAGGATTGAAACCCGACCGTTTACACGGCAGTCAAGGCTTCTAACCATTACGCTATTGGCGGCTGCTTGAACGAGTAGTGAGTTTAACGATGTTTTGATATCGTCCGAAATACCTCTGCTCGATTTGTTTACACAAAGAGCGTCGCTTATATGCTAATGGTAATTCGTTTTTCACTTCTCAATATGCTCAACTATAGTCATCCACATACAGTACTGTTTCGCTGTTTCACAGCTCATCAGTGCGGCTAGACAGGCAACTACCTCAAGCCAGGATTGAAACCCGACCGTTTACACGGCAGTCAAGGCTTCTAACCATTACGCTATTGGCGGCTGCTTGAACGAGTAGTGAGTTTAACGATGTTTTGATATCGTCCGAAATACCTCCGCTCGATTTGTTTACACAAAGAGCGTCGCTTATATGCTAATGGTAATTCGTTTTTCACTTCTCAATATGCTCAACTATAGTCATCCACATACAGTACTGTTTCGCTGTTTCACAGCTCATCAGTGCGGCTAGACAGGCAACTACCTCAAGCCAGGATTGAAACCCGACCGTTTACACGGCAGTCAAGGCTTCTAACCATTACGCTATTGGCGGCTGCTTGAACGAGTAGTGAGTTTAACGATGTTTTGATATCGTCCGAAATACCTCCGCTCGATTTGTTTACACAAAGAGCGTCGCTTATATGCTAATGGTAATTCGTTTTTCACTTCTCAATATGCTCAACTCAAGGTGAGGAGCACTATAGTAATCCACATACAGTACTGTTTCGCTGTTTCACAGCTCATCAGTGCGGCTAGACAGGCAACTACCTCAAGCCAGGATTGAAACCCGACCGTTTACATGGCAGTCAAAGCTTCTAACCATTACGCTATTGGCGGCTGCTTGAACGAGTAGTGAGTTTAACGATGTTTTGATATCGTCCGAAATACCTCCGCTCGATTTGTTTACACAAAGAGCGTCGCTTATATGCTAATGGTAATTCGTTTTTCACTTCTCAATATGCTCAACTCAAGGTGAGGAGCACTATAGTCATCCACATACAGTACTGTTTCGCTGTTTCACAGCTCATCAGTGCGGCTAGACAGGCAACTACCTCAAGCCAGGATTGAAACCCGACCGTTTACACGGCAGTCAAGGCTTCTAACCATTACGCTATTGGCGGCTGCTTGAACGAGTAGTGAGTTTAACGATGTTTTGATATCGTCCGAAATACCTCTGCTCGATTTGTTTACACAAAGAGCGTCGCTTATATGCTAATGGTAATTCGTTTTTCACTTCTCAATATGCTCAACTCAAGGTGAGGAGCACTATAGTCATCCACATACAGTACTGTTTCGCTGTTTCACAGCTCATCAGTGCGGCTAGACAGGCAACTACCTCAAGCCAGGATTGAAACCCGACCGTTTACACGGCAGTCAAGGCTATAGCTACAAAATTATTATATGTATATATATATATATAGAGAGAGACGGACAGACAGACAGACAGAGAGAGAGAGATCCTTTTCTCTGTCTTTTTTTCCAAAAGTGGAATTACAAAAAAAGTATTATACCACAATCAAACACCGCCTGTATCTCTATCTCCACTTTACGTTTGAATAATAATCTTATGCCATCATTCCCTCTCTTTAAAAAACGCGTGAAAAATACTAAAAGACGTTTTCACTATCTTTCATGACTTTCTTTCCTTTCTGTCAATTTTTGTTTCTTCGTCTTGTATTTCTTTTCTTCCTTTCGTCTTTATTCCTTCTTAGCTATGCTCATATTATGTCATTCTTTATCATCCATTTCGCTTTTATATTATTTTGTTTTATACTTTTGTCTCCTTTTCTTTCGTACACTTTCTCAGATCCTAGAATTGTTACTTAACAGGATCCGAATGATGGCTAAAAGAATCTTCACTTCTTTTCCAGCCATCTCTCTCTCTCTCTTTCTCTCTCTCTCTCTCTCTCTCTCTCTCTCTCTATATATATATATATATATATATATATATATATATATATATATATATATATATATATATATATATATATATTTCTCTCTCTTTCTCTCTATCATACACAACCATACATTGTCTGGCTTCCTCTCTCTCTTTCTCTATCTGGATATATCTGTAGATCTATGGTTCTTACTCTTTCTTTTTCTCCTTCCTTTTTTTTCCAATATATCTGCCAACTTATCAATTTATTCTTCCTCTATTTTTCTCACTTTGAATATATCTGTCTATGCTCTCTCGATCTCACTTTCACCTTGGATATATTGTCGATTCTCTCTCATCCTCTCCATCTCCTCTTTTTCTTAATATCTCTATTATTACACCCTTTCTATCTTCCTCTTGCCTTTCTCATCTTTTCTAACCATTTTTCCTTTGCTTCTTCTATCGAGCATAATTCTATTTCTTGCATTCCAAACCTTCTTGTCTTATCGTATTTATTGTTTTATTGAGATATACAGGTACCCTACATAATCGTTAGTTGAGCACGTTGGTAAGGGAGAGATTAATTGCCATTAACTCATAAAATAATGTAGTATTCGCGACGGTTATATATATATATATATATATATATATATATATATATATATATACACCCTTTCTATCTTCCTCTTGCCTATATATATATATATATATATATATATATATATATATATATATATATATATATATATATATATATATTGGTATATATAGGTAGTTGCCTGTCTAGCCGCACTGATGAGCTGTGAAACAGCGAAACAGTATATATATATATATATACACGGCATAATCACGTTGACACACCGGTTCTCGTCAGATCACCGAAGTTAAGCAACGTTGAGCCTGGCTAATACTAGATGGGTGACCATTTGGGAATTCTAGGCGCTGTATGTGCTCTCCGCTTATCTCGGCATTGTTTCCAGTCGTCTTGTACCTCAACTTGCCACTGGTATGCAACAATGTTGACTCAGGAGAGGCGTGGTTGGAGATTGCGCAACTCTTCCCACACAAATTTCACGCGCAGGCACCCTTACAGTGGGTATCCATAGTCTGTCAAAACTGAAGGAAGCCTTTATATATATATATATATATATATATATATATATATATATATATATATATATATATATATATATATATACAGAGAGAGACAGACAGACAGACAGAGTGAGAAAGAGAAAGAGAGAGAAATAAAACGGAACAAACCGAGTTATGTGTTCATCAACGTTTCGTCTTTATATCGAGACTTCTTCTGGATGTAATAAAGACGAAACGTTGATGAACACATAACTCGTATTGTTCCTTTTTATTTCTCTATATTGTCAGAATACTATTTTCATAATTCTCATCATATATATATTTAAAACTTAAAACTGCACAGAAGGTCAGAAAAACATTGGTACCGTCCGTTTCAAACCTAATATAAGGGAGAACAGTTAATGGTAAATAATGTTACGCTATCGTCTTATTCTATGAAGGAAAGTCCTGGGTAAAAAAATGAAATCTGGGAGAGCCATTCGATGTGACAATGGGTACATATGATAGTGCAGATATCTGCAACTTAGTTGGCCTATTCCTGCTAGCGCTTCTAAAAAAAATTCCCAGATTATTCATTCGGCCTTTATAGGGATGACGGGCTTTGCCTCTCATGCGATCATTACGGTATTAGCCTAGATAAGCTCAGAAAGGATCTAACCAAAACATTTCACTTGCTAAGTTTTAAAATAACAATTAGCACCAACCTATATGAAGTAGACTTCTAAGATACAGCCCTAAATCTAAAAAATAGGACTCATAGACCCTTCCACAAGCCCAATGGGACACTAAGTTACATAAACAAAGGATCCTGTTACCCCCTACAATTTTCAAGAACATGGTTGCCAATATCAACAAAAAAAATCTCCGCGGTCTCATCAAATGCACACATCTTCAACCAAGCAGCCCTGTACTACAATGAGGCGATCCAAAGAAGTGGATTCACAGAAAACATCAAATATCAGCCAACCCACCATCAGCTAACACAAAACAAACGTAACAGGGGCGGAACATCATTTAGTTTGCACCTCCATTTTCCTCCAACACAAAGACACGAGTGGGACATTTATTCCTGAAACTGCTGGACAGAAAATTCTCTTCACAACATAAGCTGTATAAATTAGCAAAATTGAAAATATATTTAAATATTTTTTTTAATTCAAAAGCTAGGAATTTTTTACGGCTATATGAAGGAATACCATAAACATAAGTATATAAAATATATGTATAGATTAAGTGAAGTTATATAGGTTAAGAAAGCTCTATTATAACTCAGTTATAATTCAGTAAATTAATATAAAGTAAATAGGAATACACTTACTATACGGTAAGTGGAAATGTTAAATGGAAATGCATAAATTTAAATATATATATATATATATATATATATATATACATATATGTGTGTATGCGTGTATATGTGTGTAGGTATGTGTGCATATATGTATATGTGTGTATACACGTGTATGTATGTATGTATGTATGTAAAATAAATAAATAAATAACCCAACCAAAGAGCTAGATAAAAACAAATGCCATCCCCCAAAATAAACAAAGATATAAGAAAATATAATATATATATATAAACTTAAATATATAAAACTCAAAATAGAAAGAACTCAAATATAAAAGGATCTTTAGGGCAAATGAATTTACATAGGTCGGTAATTATTTTTAAATATAAGCCTCACCATTACAATTCAGTAAATTAAATAAAAATAATTTATATAGGAATACATTGAATATAAGATCACTTAGAATCTGATATCATTTAAACATACCCAGATAAATATTAACCAAATATAAAAATAATATAAAATAATGGCATATGGAATACTGATCCGTTAACTTTTAACTACTCCAAATTAAATCATGTAAAAAATATAAAAATATAATAAAATATAAAAAGCAAGGATTCATGAGTTACCCCCTCCACCTTTTATTACAATATAAAAAAGGGTTCAAAAGATTAAAGAATAAAAAGGATACATTAATTACTTCCCTTGGACCTGTCAGAAATAACCAATCAAGACCGGAAGCCATGTCAATTAAGAACGGAATAGGACAAAATAAATTAAATGAAATAATTTAAACATAAATTTACTAAAATATATTAAATAAATAATTGAAAAATTAATATTAAAATGATATATTTAGAAATAGGGACAGCCAAGCTATATATATACTATTAATAAAATTCTAAATGTTTATTTATGTGTGTGTGTGTGTGTGTGTGTGTGTGTGTGTGTGTGTGTGTGTGTGTGTGTGTGTGTGTGTGTGTGTGTGTGTGCCAATAAAACTTTCGAACGGATGCACTGAATTGAAATTTTTTTTTTCTGAAAGGTATGAGTTCCTAGGTTGTCCTTATCTATATATGATTCGTAACGAACAACGCCTAGTCACACAAAAAGCCCGAAATAAGGGTTTCGGGGTTATTTCGTTTTTGTCGAAAAAGTTACCTGCCTATGTCAATGGATTTTAGCACTGTCTGTATAAAGTCGAGGTAACATCTTTTTCATACGGACTGGACTTGTGGCGCGATGTATGACGCGTCTGATTATGGATCAAAAAATTCCAAGTTCAAATCCTGGAAAGTTCGTAATAATTTTAACCATCAATTTATACAACGTTATCCTTACCCTTAGTTAGGGTATTTTTGTTTTTTCAGTAATTTTGCTTTGTGCATATGGGAATTTCCCATACTCGGAGTTCACAGGGTAAGCGTTGATGGTAAGACGATGTTGAGTGTACTTGATATTGAGTGTATTCGGTTTTATGTTTGACTCGTTGTTGTGTGTGCCGACGCGGCACAGTCGCTAGTAATTAAATAAAAATGAACATTATTAGAGATAATGTGTGCGGTCCTAGCTTTTCCTCAAAAAGATAAATAGAAAACAATATGGCTTATGAGCGCCTAACATTATTTACCATTAACTGGTTCCCCTTATGTTAGGCTTGAAACCGACGGTACTAATGTTTTTCTAACCTCCTGTACAGTTTAAAATAAATAAATATATATAAATATATATATATATATAAAGAGAAAGAGAGACATAAAAGTTGAAAAACATCTAAGACTATATATAAATATACATATATGTGTGTATATATATATATATATATATATATATATATATATATATATAGTCATAGATGTTTTTAAACTTTTATGCCTATATAAAAATAAGTTCTTCATTTGAAAAATTATTTGAATTAATCTGTAATCACTCTGTTAATTTGTTTTCAATGATCTACGCTAGTCCTAATGATATTCCAGGGATCATCAGTTGTTTACCATGAAACACTATTTCAGACATATAACAACAAAATAATATATTAAATCATTGGCTCTACGGCAGTGTTGATGAAATACAACCTCCTTTAAAAAAATGAGAATAAAGTCGTTCCGAATCTCTCTCTCTCTCTCTCTCTCTCTCTCTCTCTCTCTATATATATATATATATATATATATATATATATATATATATATATATATATATATATATATATATATTACTCTCTTTCTCTCTCTTTTACTCTCTCTATTTTTCTCCTCACACACACAAACACACACGCTATATGCTATATATATATATATATATATATATATATATATATATATATATATATATAACCACAAAACACAGACCAAATTCACTTGTAGACATTGTCCTTAAGATGTACTGAAGTTGCATAAAAAAATTGATTTCAAATGACAGACGGGGGAGGGTCAAAGAATTAAGATTAGGTGAGCTTGGCGGTTATGTAACTATTCCATCCTTTCTCATCCATAGATCAGGAAAATACCTTTCGAGATACCTTCTAGGTATGCGATTGAAATAGATGTCGGCACTATGATTGATCGGGGTACTGCCAAGAAGTGAAGCAGTCGAAGAGTTGCAAGTGGAATATCGTCCTTGACATCAGGTATGTAAAATTCACCGCAGTATTGCAGCATGTGGTGTTACATACTTACGTAATCATCAGTGTATTGTGTGATGATTACTGCTGGTCAATATTTCAAATAAAGTCGTAATGTCACCTTTGACTCTGCAGCCAGGTATTCCACTCAAAAGCCGCTATAATTATCACGGAAAAGTTACAGACTAAAATCCTATATAGAATGTTGAGGTTAGCAAACAAGTATATAAAGCTAGTTAGATACTGTTTAGCATATATATATAAATATATATATATATATATATATATATATATATATATATATATATATTATTTCTCCTGAATTGATCAGGGGGGAGAATTGCAAATACCATTGTTATAATGATTGAATTTCTGCATTCATGATCCGAAAGTTTCGTCCCTCCTTTCAGATGTTGACGTGGTGAGACTTAAAGAAAGCAACTGCTGTGGCGGACGCTCGTCAGAAGCGGACATGCGTCATTAAATTTCTGACAAAAGTGCATTGACCAAGTGCTTCAACCTGAACTCGATATCCCAAAACTGTTTTTTTTTTTAATATACAAAATATTCAGAGATAAGAATTGCTAGACACTAAATATTGAGTTACATCAAGTAATACATTTTATAAGCATCAGTACACGAGTGTGAGCGTCAATTATATGTATATGAATGGCGATATTCTAATCTATTGAACTAAGGATTATGAATTCTGGAATATGTGTTCTAGGCAACAGTATGAATAACGTAGATAAAGTTATTATTATTATTATTATTATTATTATTATTATTATTATTATTATTATTATTATTATTATTATTATTTATACTTTACCATATAGGAGGTTAGTCACCGAAATATAGAAAAGAAAGAAAAAATTCAATTTAAAACTAACGTTATATTTATTGCTTAAATCATTCCTAGGGTGTGTATTTTTCTTATATAATGTATATATATATATATATATATATATATATATATATATATATATATATATATATATATATATATATATATAAATGTATATATAAATATATATATATATAAAAGTATTACTGAAAAGTATTAGCAAGTATTATATATATATATATATATATATATATATATATATTATTTTGAGGTTGCTATTTTCCAGAGGTCAGGTAACCAGTGAAATATAACGAGGTTAATACAGGAGTGCTCAATACCGAAGTAGAGCAAGCTACACTTTTAATTTGTCTTTACATAAGAAGTAATGTGTTGCTCTACAGTCATGAGCAAGTTAATTAAATTAAGAATTCCGCTCTTAAATATAAGAAGAGGTGTCTAGTTACTAACTACTAGAAGACCGAAACATGTTCCTGGCTGTGTAGCAACACATTACTGCTTACGTAAAGACAAATTGAATGTATACATTTGTTTTGAAAATAAATAAATAATTGTCATAATTCTTTTTCTATCCTTTGCAAATGATTCAAATTTTAGTATCTTATTATGGATGATAACGACTACCAGTTGTCAAAATTTCAGCTTTTCACAGTTGTTATTTCTAATAAATATTAGGTTTTAAAATGATGTACCTTAGTTTTGGACACTACTGTATATATATATATATATATATATATATATATATATATATATATATATATATACATAAATATAATATAATAATATATATACATACATAAATATAATGTATATATATATATATATATATATATATATATATATATATATATTCATACTGATACCTATGTCAATCAACAAAAATTAAATATCATATATACTGTTGTCTACATGTAATGACGCATATTGTAATGAAAGCGTGTATACTTGAATACTATTTTGGATCTTTCACACATATCGATGCAAATCAATTTACATAGCGCACCGTCCCACGCTTCCCAGGACGCACCCTCACACGCCGGGAAGGCGCGGTGTCATATCTGCGCTGCGTGTTGGCAGGGGGAATAAAGAAGAGCGGAAGTGAATTGCGCATGAGAAGCACTGAAGAGAAAAGAGGCCATTGGGTTTTAGCGAGATGACGTCACAGACACCAGGGGCGTGGGACCCTTAGACCTTGCCACGTGCGACCCTTTTAAGATGATGACGTCGAAGCGATCTAATAGTCGGCGCGAAGGCTGACTGATCACGCTGATGGACGATGAATCGAAGGAAGGGAAGATAGAAAAAGTAGTGCGTAGCAGAAAGTAAAATAATTAAGAAAGTGTTGTTCTGAAAAGCGGAATAAAAAGAAATAAAAAGAAGAAAGAAAGCGTAGAACGTGAAAAGAGTGAATGATGTGAAGATGGGGATTGAAGGAAGAGAGACGACTGATTGAAACGGAAAATGGAAACAAAATAAATGAAACGAATATTGGAGAGAAATGTAAAAACCCGAACCTAAATTAAAGAAAGAAGAGGAAAAAAAGAAATGGGAGAAAGGAAAAAAGATAAACATTAGATATAAAAACAATAGCACACAAATGAAATAGAAAGAAAAAGAAAGGTCAGAAATAAAGAAAGAAAGAAAGAAAGAGAGAAATATAAGAACCCATAACTAAATTTAAGAAAGAAGATAAAAAAGAAAGGAAAAAGATAAAGATTATATAGAAACAATAAAACGAAGGAAGAAGATAAAAAAGATAAAGATTATATAGAAACAATAAAACACAAATAAAACAGAAAGAAAACGAAAGGCTAGTTATAAAGAAAGAAAGAATTGAAAAAAGAAATAATTAAAAAAAAAAGAAAGCGAGAAAATAAGACAAAAAAGTAAAAAGGAAGGCCAAACAAACAGTCAAAGGAAAGAAAAAGAAAAAGAAGAAAAAGAAAGAAAGAAATGAAAAAAGGGCGAAAAGAAAGAATGAAAAAGAAAGAAAAAAGTTTAGAAATGAAAACAATAAAAGAAGGAAAAAAAAGAAAGGAAAAAACAGAAATGAAAAGGGGAAAGTCATAAAGAAGAAGAAAAAAAAGCATGAAACCACAGAGAAAGAGAGGAAAGGGAGAAATGAATGAAAAAGCAAAACAGAAACACAAAGAGAAAAACGAAGGAAATATCAGAATAAAAGAAAAAGGAAAGAAAGAAAAACAGAAACAAGAGAAATGAAGAAGCTCAGACAGAAGGAAAAAATAAAAAAGAGAAAAGGGAGAAATGAAATAAAATATACGAAGAAAGAAAAGGAAAAAATTGAAAGAAAAAATAAAGAAAGAAAAATGAAAGAAAGAAAAAAGAATAAGTGAATGAATGAATGAATGAATGAATGAAAAGAAAAAGCTGGAAAAACAAAGACAGCGAAAATAATGTAATGCTGAATACTACAAAGGGAGACAAACGAATGTAAAATGTATAAATATTAGAAATAAATGTATGAAATAAAAGAAATAAAAAAGAGAAAAAGAGGGATTTTGAATATCATAAAATAACAATGATGAAAAAAGGAAAAAAGAAAGAAAAGGGGAAGCAAAAAGAATGAGGAAAGCTAAAAGAAACGAAAAGATGGAATAGAAGAAATAAAGAAGATAAAACAACACAAAAAGAAGATAAAGCTAAAAAGAAATATAATTTATATTGTTATTGTTTTAGTTCAATCTTTTTTCTCTTTTTTATCGCCAATTAGAAAGAAGGAATGACCGATAACACAACGAAATAAATTAGGCAGCAAAAATAGAAAAAAAAAGGAAATGAAATTTAAAAACTGATATTTATTTGGCATACTGACATCTTCAGTGGTCACTTTAATTTTATCTATTTTATTATTTATTTTATATTTTGTTCGATTGGTTTTCTGCTTTTTTATTTAATTAAAACGGACGAAAAAGATTGTATAACTTTCGCAAATATTGTTTGTTTATGAACAGATGGATAATACGGAAATATACTGGCCTTTGTTTTGCTAGTGTGCAACTCTTCCTCCAGGGACGGGTTAAAAAGAAAGAAAAAAAAAACGACCCCCATGTACACGTTTGAATTAAAATTGAGCATACATCGGACGAAGGAAAATGTGCTGTTTTTATATAGATTTATCCAAGTATTGTATATATATATATGTATATCTTGGTTTCTTCTTTCTCTTCTTCTCCTTCTTCTTTTTCTTCTTCATCTTCTTCTTCTTCTTCTTCTTATTATTATTATTATTATTATCATCATCATCATCATCATCATCATCATCTAAATATTAATTTACATGTCCGTACATCCAGTGTCACAAAAAACACTATCATCGCAAATATTAATTCATGAGAAACGAATTACCTCCCTTTATGGTCGCTCTTTATCGGTTACAAATCATTTCCTTTATAATTTTTTATAAAAGTCATGTTGAGAGGAGACTGTAAGATTTTATTATTATTATTATTATTATTATTATTATTAGATATAGATTCTTTTTAAAATAAAAAAAAAATGTGCAAGTGAATTGACATCTGTTTCTTTATAATTTATATGAAAAAATTTGCCGTGTGTTATATTTTCATTTAAAAAAAAAATGTAATTTTTTTTTAAATCAATTCTTTTAGTTTTAAAAGATTTAAAAAAAAAGAATTTGCTAAAATAAATTGTTTTCAATTCGTCGTTATTTACTTTTTATGCTTTATTCATGTTTTTAAAATGTTCAACTACTGTGGAATTTCCACGGTTTTTGCTCGTTATCATTATTTTTTACCACATTAATGCGCCCCTGCACATTACAACATGTCCCTCTTTAAATCCAATATCAACAGATTCATGCTAATAGTCCCCACATGTGTTTTAACTTTGTCCATCCTATCAAGCATTCTAATTCATCTCATCACATTCTTCATACCTCATCTGATTAACCATTATCCTCGAGTGACGTTTGGCCCTCATACATGGTGATAATTTGAAAAAAAAAGAACGTACGTATAAAATTTCAGTCAAATGTGGTAGTGCGGTGATTAATACCTGTTAATCTCTAAATCTGCATCGAGCGGATACCATAATACTTAGTTCGCTGTACCTTATAATAGTAAACATCTATACAAAATTTCATCCAGATCAGACCAATAGTTTCTGTGAAATAATGTGACGGACAGACAGACAGACAGTTAGAAATATATAGATATTCATTCAGAAAAGAAGTTGCGAAATGGTGTTTTCTTTTAAACTAAATTTTCAGAGTGACAAATTCTCCGTTCTCTTATAAAACTTGTTTATTCGCATGTAGATAAATCTATATATCTATAAAAGTGAAAATATCTGTCTGTGTGTGTGTGTGTGTGTGTGTGTGTGTACATTTCCCTACCGAACTATTTTGTTAATTTTTTAGTCTACAGACGCGAGATTTGCCAGAAGGGTATTGAGATTTGGGAAAATCTTTTTAATCGGTTTTCGGCCAGAAATTTGGCTGTCAAGAGGCCAAAGTTCAACGATTTTACCTTTGAAAAGTCTACCAAACTCCTCCGTCAATTTTGGGTCTAAACACTTGAAATTCAAGATGTAGGTTACTTGGACATCGATCAAACTTTTTAATTTGAATTGAGCACAAAACGATAAATGCTAAGAGGTCAACATTGGGGTCAAAGTTTTTTTTTAAATTGATCTCTGCGGTCTCTAACAAATAAGTCAGTCATTTCTTTTGCTCTAAACATTTGAAATTTTACATAAAGTGTATTTAGACATAGGGCAAGCTTTTTAATCGGATTTTGGCCGAAAATTTTGCTGTCAAGGGGTCAAAGTTAAAAAGATTTTACCTTTGCGACCTCTAGCAAACTATTCAGCCAGTTTTGGGTCTAAACATTTGAAATTGTACATAAAAGATATTCAGACATGCAGCAAGCTTTTTAATCAGTTTGGGAGCGAAAATTTGGCTGCCAAGAGGTCAAAGTTGAAAGAGTTAGCCTTTGCTTTCTTCTATCTCTTGGAATAAACTATTTCCACTGTTAGCAAGAAGCGGGAAAGCTAATAGCAAATCAAGCAATCATCCAAGACTAATCCTTCTGCCTGAAATCAATAACACTCTATAATAAAAAAGTATTTAAATAAAACTCAAATGACGAAAGGAAGAAAGAAAGAAAAAACGGTAAAAAGAAAGAAAGAAAAATACTAAAGAGAAACAAAGTGAGAAAATAAAACAAAGTTTTCAACCAGAAATGAAGAAAGAAAGAAAGAAAGAAAGCGACAATGACAGCATGAAAAATAAAACAAAGTATTCTAATAAAGTGAAAATGAAGAAAAGGGGGGGAAAAGAAAGAAAAAGAGAAAGTAAAAACTATAGCAACTTATTCAGATAAAGCAGAATATATGAAAGAAAGAAAATGAAAAGGATCGCGGAATGGCTATGGAATAATAGCAATGGCAATAAAAGAATCAAGGAATTCGATCGTGTCTTCTTAAAATGATTGGAACTTTTAAGGAATTCAGTCGGGAATTCCTCTGCGATGTTTGCCTGTATTTTATCATTTTTCTCTTTCTCGTTTTCTTTTTTTCCTTTCTTCTTTTCCCTCTCCTGAACGAATGAATGAATAACTTGTTTACTCATTGCATCACTACGTGAAATAAAAATAAAGAAATGACTAAATTTTAAAAAATGCGCATCACGTCGGTTAAAAAAAAAAGGCGAGAAATGATTAAAAAAAAAAAAGAAAGAAAATTATGGGGAGACAATCCAATCTAATGGAAGACGAGATTCGAACGAGATCTGAACGAGATTAACAACGCACAAAAAAGGAGGTGCAAAATCACATTGAACAGAAATCGACTCGAGCTGGTGCTACGAGGATGGTTATGTAATGGAAGTTGTGTCTTCTTAAAATGTGCTCATTTATTCAATCAGTGCGTTTATCGACGAAAATGACATTTCCAACTTATACGTGACTAATTACAGAAAAATGCATCCGAAACTTAAGCATGAAGAAACAATATTTCAAACTTAAGCGCGTGAGAGAGGCAAAGAAATACTATTTTAAACAAATGTGTGACATACCAAGGAAGATGCTAGTGTAACGTAGTACACACGTTTACGAACATGTTAACATGTTCACACTCAGGACCCAACACGTTGTAGTCTCCGTCGAAATTAACAACAACGAGGAAAAACTCGACTCACTTTTTTTTCCGTTGAAACAACGACATTTATTTCTGGATACTTTCCTGAATAAAACGTGTTCATCGGTCTGCGCACATATTTATTTTTTTTTTTATAACCTTTTTCTTTCTTTCTTGTCGTGACGTCAACTCGCACACGGTTCGGTCATTTGCGTATAGCTGCCATACGCGCGTCCACGCTCTGTTACACTACTTCAAACTTGGGCGTAACTGACCTAAGCAAAAGCTATTTAAAATTTGAGCGTGACAGACAAAAAAATAAAGACTATTTTAAATTTTGGTGTTATAGACCAAAAAAAACACACTATTTCAAAATCAAGCATTAAGAAGAAAATTCTATTTCAAAATTAAGCGTGACAGACCAAAGAAAAGGCTATTTCAAATTTAAGCATACGGAAACAAAGAAAATCCTATTTAAAACTTATGCATGACAGGCCAAAGAAAGAGCGAGTTAAGACTTGGGTGAGACAGACATAACCAAAATCTATTTCAAATTTAAATCTGACAAACAAAAGAAAAAGCTACTTCAAACTGGTAGTGAAAGACTCGTGAAAAAGCAATTTCAATTTACGCGTAACAGACCGAAGAGATAGAAGCGTGACAAGAAAGGGAAAATGCTATTTCACAGTTCAGTGATCAGATTAAAGAAATATTCTATTTAAAAATTAAACGTGAACAACCAGTGTTAAGTCTATTTTAAACTTGAGCGTGACAGACTAAAGAAAAATATAATTTCAAATATATGCATGACAGAACGATGAAAAATTATATTTCAAACATAATTACACTCGATTTACAAACATTAACATTACATTATATTTCTGAAGTTTTGAGATGAGGATTGATAAGTGTCCGCAAGGAGCAGTGGCTTAGTGGATAAAATACTTGGTAAAATTCAGTTTCGCTCTTCTGGAGATTGAAGGTCCAATCCTCAGCCCGGGAGACATTCAAAATACAATTGTGAATTACTCAAGACTTTTACCCAGTCATGGCTGACGGAACGAGAGCATGCTGCCCCCGTGGATTAGATAAAATGCTCCATTCAAAATTCTGTGCAAATTACCGAGTTCGACAAAAAGATTTCTGAGATCTATAGAAAGATTCCCGAGTTCGACAGGATACACCTGAATAAGGTCAGGGATTTACAGTGACCGAAACGTTGTAAAAATAACACTCACGATGAGAACAGTAGTTCGAAAAAAAATACATTTATAAACTTTAGTGTAGCAGAACGACGAAAATGTATTTCTGACTTAAACGTAACAGACGACGGAAAATGCTATACTAAACTTAAACGTGAACAACCAAAGCAAATGCAAAAAGTGTGGCAGACATATGAAAATTTCTAAGCGAAACTGGACCATGAGAAACCAAGGAAAATGATCTTTTAAACGTATGATTCACTTTTAAACTAGTTAACCGTGAATCTTAGTAAACAACAGCTGAGCGTAAAGGGGGGTAATACAGGTTATACTTAGAAAGAAAGTTGAAGCTTTTTGTTAAAATTCAGATTCCTCCAATTTTGTAGAACTTTAACAACTATTAATAGACATCAATTAATAAATGTTCCCAAAATTCAGGTCGTTTTATTATATTAATATAGTTTAAAAGGATATAATATGTGCACGTCTCATCCAAAAATATTTTACATTTGCATTGTTTAATCTATAATTACTAGGCACGAATTAAGACACATTCTCTGAATTTCAAATTTCTACTTAAGACTTCTTAAGCTTAAGTCTTAACCTACCTTTACATATTTTCCAGAATTAAAATCAATCGTGTATTTTGATCAAAATTGGATTCAAGACATAAGGTTTAGAATGATATTTGCTATCGGAACAGTAACAGAAACTCGTAATAAAGCGAGCGAGTTACAGAAGATATTGTTGATTTAACTTCTCGTCTCCAGATAATGCCGTGTAATCACGAGAGAATACGCGCCATTTCGGAGCCTATCTCTTCATGCCGACTTGTATACAATGAAGTTTATCGGTTGTTTATAATTTGTGAGATAATCCATTAATAATATCGGACCATCAGGAGAGAATACGCACCGTTTCAGGGCCTAACTCTTTTATGTATGTTGATTTTAATCTTTGTAGAGGAGCATAAACGTGGTGTAAACTCTTTTGTTTCAAGGGATTAATATTACCCGTTCTGGAACGGGTATGCTTCTAGTATGCTTATTTCTCGACTGGTTGTTTACATTCTCTCTCTCTCTCTCTCTCTCTCTCTCTCTCTCTCTCTCTCTCTCTCTCTCTCTCTCTCTCTTTCTCTCTCTCCCTCACACACACACACACACACATATATATAAATACACACACACACACACACACACACACATATATATATATATATATATATATATATATATATATATATATATATATATATATATATATTCGTGTTTTTCCCTGTTCCTCTCTATCTACCAATCTATTTATCCCTTTAATCAGACCATTCTCATCTACCTTTTCTTCTTATTTATCTAATGGAGTTTGTTCACGCTTAAATTTTATTTCTCACCTCCACTTCCTTCTCAATCAATCGACCAATCATGTACACACGAACACATGCATACACTTCAATTAATGCAATGCATACATAAAATATCAAAACTATCTTGATCCAATCCCAAATATAAACACGTATGCGAAGGAATGTTAATCAGTTGTATACAACAGTGAACTCGAAACAATATAATATATTCCATATCGGTGCGAGTCATTTACGATAATTAAATCATCGGCGGATTTGAAAAGATCTACACGAACATGTCTTACATTTGACGATAGCAACCAACACTATGCAATTGAAAACAACAAGAACATTAATAACAACATTATTATTATTGGCTGACATGGAGCTTTCACGCGTCAACAAACGATCTGATTGGAAACCTGTGGTATTCTCTGGAAGCTGAGTGACAACAAGTCTCCCCAGACGTCCAGCTCTCTCCACCTCCTTCGATAGCATTTGCAAATAAGTTTGCGCCATCGCAACAGCCCTTTACCATTGATTTCTCGCTGGCAGTGGCCATTGGTTTATATTGGAATTTAAGTGGCATTACGCCTCCTCAAAGTCCCAGTTCTCTTCGCGCTTGTCCAGCGGAGGTCTGGCCAGCGCTCTCTCCTCGGTCTTTCCATCCTCCTTGACCCTTCTCGGCTTTTTGGTATTCTATTGGGGGGAACGGTGATGAAACAATGGGAGGGGATGCATGATGAGGGTGTAGAACTTGTAGATATGCAGCTTTGGTGTTCTTCATTCCCTGTAACGTTTTTTCGTTATATTGTCTTCTTGTGTTATTCTCCGCATTCAATGGTTTTCCTTAATATTTCAGTCGTTTTCATTATCGTTAGTCGTTGTATTTTTGCAGCTATTCTTCTGATTCCAATTTCTGCCATTCTTTTATTATTATTATTATTATTATTATTATTATTATTATTATTATTATTATTATTATTTTTGTTGTTGTTGTTGTTGTTGTTGTTGGCGGTGGTGGTGGTGGTGGTGGTGGTGTTATTATTATTAAACAGAAAACAGAGAGACAAAGGAAAAAACAAGAAAAGAAAAATGGGAAGAGAAACAACTACACGGAAGATTCATAAGGATGATAAAAGATGAAAATAACGAAAACATTTGGACATGGATGCGAAAAGGACACATAAGCCGAGAAACTGAATCCCTAATAACCGCAGCACAAGATAACTCGATAAGAACCAACCACATCAAATCAAAGATCGACAAAACACAAAAAAACGACAAATGCAAACTCTGTAGAAAAGAGACGAAACAATAAACCATATAGTAAGTGAATGTAGTGAACTGGCCCAAAAGAAACAACAGAAACCGACACGGCCAAGTGGGAAGGGCAATGCACTTGGATTAATGCAAACAACTGCATCTCGAACGCACAGACAAGTGGTAAAAACATAAGCCGGCAACAGTACTTGAAAACAAGAATCACAAAATCCTCTGGAACATGGACATACAAACTAATAAACCCATACAGGCAAGAAGACCGGATATCGTAATAATTAACAAGAAAGAAAAATCCTGTCAAATCGTAGACTTTGCAGTTTCAGCCGACTACAGGATTAATATCAAAGAAAAGGGAAACTGGGTAAATACACAGACCTAGCCAGAGAGCAGAAAGGGATATGGAAGATGAAAAACATAAAAATAATACCTATAATAGTAGGAGCACTATGAACAATCCCGAAAAAACTTTGAAAAATGAATGGGATAAATTGGGATCAAATGAATGACAGGAAAAATACAACGAACAACAATAATGAAAACAGCTGAAATATTAAGGAACCCCCTTGAATGTGGAAACCAACACACATGAGCAACAAGCGCGGGCCAGAAAAACTGCTGCAGAGGCAAAACATGAAACGCCACATGGAACCAAGTACATTGAGCCGCATATCTATAAGTTCTCTAACCCCCCCATTACTACATCACTGACCCCCCCTTAAAAAGTGAGACCAAACAGTCAAGTAGAGTTAAGGAAGAAGGAAAGAACGAGGAGAGAGCACTAACCAGATCTCCAATGGATAAGTGCGGAGAGAACTGGTGCCTTGGGGAGGCTTATTGCCATTCAAATTCCAGTGAAGACCAATAGCCGATGCCAACGAGAAATCAATGCCAAGCAGCTGTTGCGATTAGTTAAATTTATGTACAAATACTACCGAAAGAGGTGGAGACTACTGGAAATCTGGGGATAATTGTTGTCACTTAGCTTCGAGGGAACACCACAGGCTGTTTTCAAGGAGAGATCCTTGTTAACCTGTTTGAAAACTCCTTGTGAGCCAATAATAATAATGATGATGATTTACAAAGAGGGATCCTCTAAGGTGATTTTCTATCACTATTACTGTTCATTATAGCCATGATGCCCCTTAAGAAAATGCCAAGCTGGATACAAGCTCACCATCACATAAGAAAGAATGAACCACCTAATGTAAATGGATAGCCTGAAACTGTTGGCAAAACAAAGACAGAACTAGAAACACTAATTAACACGACTAGAATCTTTAGCCAATATATCCAAATGGAATTCGGTATGGAAAAGTGCACACTGCTGACCATGAGAAGGGGGAAAATAAAAGCAACAGAAGGCATACTACTGCCCAATCAAACAGAAATGAGGGCACTAGGTGAGCATGATAGCTACAAATACTTAGAAGGGCTGGAACCAGACACCATCAATGAAAGAGAAAATAGGAAAGGAATACTTAGAACAAGAAAACTCCTCGAAACTTAAATAGTCGAAACCTAATTAAAGGAATAAACACGTGGGCAGTGTCACTAATAAGATACCCTGGACCGTTTATAAGCTGTACCAAAAAGAACTAAGGAATCTTGATCAGAAGACCAGGAAACTCATGACAATGGATAATGCACTACACCCGAAGGATAATGTTAACCGACTATATATGTAAAGGAAAGACGAAAGAAGAGGGCAGGTCTATATAGAAATGTAAATATATGTAAATAACACAAAACAAAGGATTATAAAAATACATAGTGCAGAACACCAAAAGAATAATTACTGCAGCAAGAGACGCGGAAAAAAACAAACAAGGTAAAAAAAAGAGAGATAAAGAATAACACAAGGAAAGAAAAATTGGAAGAGAAACAACTACATGGATGATTCATAAGAATTACAACAACAACAACAACAACAACAACAACAACAAAAGAGACGAACGAAAACACTTGGCTACAACATCTACAAAAAGCAAACCTTAACAGAAAAAAAAAACCGAATCACTAATAATAGCTGATTAACGCAATTAGAACCAACCACATCAAAGCAAGGATCGACAAGACACAAAAAAACAGCGAATGCAGACAAAGAGGTGAAATAATAAACCATATATTAAGTGAATGCATCAAACTAGCCCAAAAAGAATATAAAAATAGACGCGATCAAGTGGAGAAGGCAGTATATTGACAGTTATGCAAACAATTGCATCTTGAACACACAGAAAAATGGTACAAACACAAGCCGGTCGCAGTACTGGAAAGTGAAAGTCACAAGATCCCATGGGACATGGATATACAAACGGATAAACCCATCCAAGCAAGAAGACCGGATGTCATAATAGTTAACAAGAAGGAAACGTCCTGTCGGGTTGTAGATTTTGCCGTTTCAGCAGACCAAAAAGTGAAGATCAAGGAGACTGAGAAACGGAGCAAATACACGGAATTGACCAGAGAGCCCAAAGGGATCTGGAAAATGAAGAAAGTAAAGATAACACCACTAATAGTAGGAGCGCTAGGAACGATACCGAAAAACTTTGAAAAAAAGAATGGGAGAAATTGGAATCAGAGGGCTGGCAGAGAAGATACAAGGAATTTCAATCATGAAAACTGTAGAAATATTAAGGAAAACCCTTGAATGTAGAGACTAACACCACACATAAACTACACACAAACTGGGCACAGAAACTGCTACAGGTGCAAAACACAAAGGAACGTCACATGAAATCGTGGAAAATGAAACTATATAATTGAAAAATATCGCCCCCACTTTTTGTTTGTGAGTGTCACCATAAACGAGCACCACACCAAATAATGAGGGTCAAGGAGGATGGAAAGACTGAGGAGAGAAAGCACTAGCCAGACGTCCGCTGGATGAGTGCCAACGAGAAATCAATGGTAAGCGACTGTCGCGATAACGCAAATTCTTTTGTGAACGTTATGGAAAGAGGCGGAGAGTACTGGAAATCTGGAGAGATTGGTTGTCACTCAGATTTTAGGGAACACGATAAGTTGTTCTCAAAAAGCAATCTTTGATGATGGCTGGTGTGACTACTCCTAGTGAGTAAATAATAATAATAATAATAATAATAATAATAATAATAATAATAATAATAATAATAATAATAATAATAAAACCCTTGAATGCGGAGAATAACACAAGACAATATAACGAAGAAGCGTTACAGGGAATGAAGAACACCAAAGCTGCAGAACTACATGTTCTACACTCCCCCCATCATGCATCTCTCCATTGTTTCACCATCGTCCCCCCCCAAAAGTGATAACAAAGAGCCGAGAAGGGTCAAGGAAGATGGAAAGACCGAGGAGGGAGCACTGGCCAGACCTCCGCTGGACAAGTGCGAAGAGAACTGTGATCTTGGGGAGGCTTAGTGCCACTCAAATTCCAGTATAAACAAATGGCCACTGCCAGCGAGAAATCAATTGTAAGAGGCTGTTGCGATGATGCAAATTTATTTGCAAATGCTATCGAAGGAGGAGGAGGAGAGAGTTGGACGTCTGGGGAGACTTGTTGTCACTCAGCTTCCAGAGAACATCACAGGTCTCCAATCAGATCGTTTGCTGACTCGTGTGAAAGCTCCAGGTGAGCCAATAATAATAACGCTATCATAAAATCCTATGGGATATGGGAGTACAACCGGATAGATCCATTCAAGGCCGTATGTGATAATACTTTACATGAGGGAAGAAAACATGTCAGATCGTAAATTTCGTTATCGCAGCAGACCACTGAGTGAATATCAAGGAGACGGAGAGGCGAAGTAAGTACACGCTACTGGCCAGAAAGCTTAAAGATATATGGAACATGAAAAAAGTCAAGATAACCCATATAATTTTAGGGGTACAGAAACAATCCCGAGAAACTTCGAAAAAAGAATAGGTGAAATTGAAATCCAGAGAAAGACTGAGAAGATACAATAATGAAAACGGCTAAATTCTCAAGGAATACCCTCGAATACAGAAACTAATCCACACGATCATTTTTTTTTATAATGAATTAACTACTTATCAAGGCTCGAATTTTGTAGAACTTTAACAACTATTAATAGACATCAATTAATAAATGTTCCCAAAATTCAGGTCGTTTTATTATATTAATATAGTTTAAAAGGATATAATATGTGCACGTCTCATCCAAAAATATATTTGCATTGTTTAATCTATAATTATTAGGCACGAATTAAGACACATTCTCTGAATTTCAAATTTCTACTTAAGACTTCTTAAGCTTAAGTCTTAACCTACCTTTACATATTTTCCAGAATTAAAATCAATCGTGTATTTTGATCAAAATTGGATTCAAGACATAAGGTTTAGAATGATATTTGCTATCGGAACAGTAACAGAAACTCGTAATAAAGCGAGCGAGTTACAGAAGATATTGTTGATTTAACTTCTCGTCTCCAGATAATGCCGTGTAATCACGAGAGAATACGCGCCATTTCGAAGCCTATCTCTTCATGCCGACTTGTATACAATGAAGTTTATCGGTTGTTTATAATTTGTGAGATAATCCATCAATAATATCGGACCATCAGGAGAGAATACGCACCGTTTCAGGGCCTAACTCTTTTATGTATGTTGATTTTAATCTTTGTAGAGGAGCATAAACGTGGTGTAAACTCTTTTGTTTCAAGGGATTAATATTACCCATTCTGGAACGGGTATGCTTCTAGTATGCTTATTTCTCGACTGGTTGTTTACATTCTCTCTCTCTCTCTCTCTCTTTCTCTCTCTCTCTCCCTCACACACACACACACACACACACACATATATATAAATACACACACACACACACACACATATATATATATATATATATATATATATATATATATATATTCGTGTTTTTCCCTGTTCCTCTCTATCTACCAATCTATTTATCCCTTTAATCAGACCATTCTCATCTACCTTTTCTTCTTATTTATCTAATGGACTTTGTTCACGCTTACATTTTATTTCTCACCTCCACTTCCTTCTCAATCAATCGACCAATCATGTACACACGAACACATGCATACACTTCAATTAATGCAATGCATACATAAAATATCAAAACTATCTTGATCCAATCCCAAATATAAACACGTATGCGAAGGAATGTTAATCAGTTGTATACAACAGTGAACTCGAAACAATATAATATATTCCATATCGGTGCGAGTCATTTACGATAATTAAATCATCGGCGGATTTGAAAAGATCTACACGAACATGTCTTACATTTGACGATAGCAACCAACACTATACAATTGAAAACAACAAGAACATTAATAACAACATTATTATTATTGGCTGACATGGAGCTTTCACGCGTCAACAAACGATCTGATTGGAAACCTGTGGTATTCTCTGGAAGCTGAGTGACAACAAGTCTCTCTAGACGTCCAGCTCTCTCCACCTCCTTCGATAGCATTTGCAAATAAGTTTGCGTCATCGCAACAGCCGTTTACCATTGATTTCTCGCTGGCAGTGGCCATTGGTTTATATTGGAATTTAAGTAGCATTAAGCCTCCCCAAGGTTCAAGTTCTCTTCACGCTTGTCCAGCGGAGGTCTGGCCAGCGCTCTCTCCTCGGTCTTTCCATCCTCCTTGACCTTTCTCGGCTTTTTGGTATTCTATTGGAGGGAACGGTGATGAAACAATGGGAGGGGATGCATGATGAGGGTGTAGAACTTGTAGATATGCAGCTTCGGTGTTCTTCATTCCCTGTAACGCTTTTTCCTTGTATTGTCTTCTTGTGTTATTCTCCGCATTCAATGGTTTTCCTTAATATTTCAGCCGTTTTCATTATCGTTAGTCGTTGTATTTTTGCAGCTATTCTTCTGATTCCAATTTCTGCCATTCTTTTATTATTATTATTATTATTATTATTATTATTATTATTATTATTATTATTATTATTATTGTTGTTGTTGTTGTTGTTATTATTATTATTATTAAACAGAAAACAGAGAGACAAAGGATAAAACAAGAAAAGAAAAATGGGAAGAGAAACAACTACACGGAAGATTCATAAGGATGACAAAAGATGAAAATAACGAAAACACTTGGACATGGATGCAAAAAGGACACATAAGTCGAGAAACTGAATCCCTAATAACCGCAGCACAAGATAACTCGATAAGAATCAACCACATCAAATCAAAGATCGACAAAACACAAAAAACGACAAATGCAGACTCTGTAGAAAAGAGACGAAACAATAAACCATGTAGTAAGTGAATGTAATGAACTGGCCCAAAAGAAATAACAGAAACAGACACAGCCAAGTGGGAAGGGCAGTGCACTTGGATTAATGCAAACAACTGCATCTCGAACGCACAGACAAGTGGTAAAAACATAAGCCGGCAACAGTACTTGAAAACAAGAATCACAAAATCCTATGGAACATGGACATACAAACTAATAAACCCATACAGGCAAGAAGACCGGATATCGTAATAATTAACAAGAAAGAAAAATCCTGTCAAATTGTAGACTTTGCAGTTTCAGCCGACTACAGGGTTAATATCAAAGAAAAGGGAAACGGGGTAAATACACAGACCGAGCCAGAGAGCAGAAAGGGATATGGAAGATGAAAAACATAAAAATAATACCTATAATAGTAGGAGCACTATGAACAATCCCGAAAAAACTTTGAAAAATGAATGGGATAAATTGGGATCAAATGAATGACAGGAAAAATACAACGAACAACAATAATGAAAACAGCTGAAATATTAAGGAAACCCCTTGAATGTGGAAACCAACACACATGAGCAACAAGCGCGGGCCAGAAAAACTGCTGCAGAGGCAAAACATGAAACGCCACATGGAACCAAGTACATTGAGCCGCATATCTATAAGTTCTCTAACCGCCCCATTACTACATCACTGACCCCCCCCCTTAAAAAGTGAGACCAAACAGTCAAGTAGAGTTAAGGAGGAAGGAAAGAACGAGGAGAGAGCACTAACCAGATCTCCAATGGATAAGTGCGGAGAGAACTGGTGCCTTGGGGAGGCTTATTGCCATTCAAATTCCAGTGAAGACCAATAGCCGATGCCAACGAGAAATCAATGCCAAGCAGCTGTTGCGATTAGTTAAATTTATGTACAAATACTACCGAAAGAGGTGGAGACTACTGGAAATCTGGGGATAATTGTTGTCACTTAGCTTCGAGGGAACACCACAGGCTGTTTTCAAGGAGAGATCCTTGTTAACCTGTTTGAAAACTCCTTGTGAGCCAATAATAATAATGATGATGATTTACAAAGAGGGATCCTCTAAAGTGATTTTCTATCACTATTACTGTTCATTATAGCCATGATGCCACTTAAGAAAATGCCAAGCTGGATACAAGCTCACCATCACATAAGAAAGAATGAACCACCTAATGTAAATGGATAGCCTGAAACTGTTGGTAAAACAAAGACAGAACTAGAAACACTAATTAATACGACTAGAATCTTTAGCCAAGATATCAAAATGGAATTCGGTACGGAAAAGTGCACACTGCTGACCATGAGAAGGGGAAAAATAGAAGCAACAGAAGGCATACTACTGCCCAATCAAACAGAAATGAGGGCACTAGGTGAGCATGATAGCTACAAATACTTGGAAGGGCTGGAAGCAGACACCATCAATGAAAGAGAAAATAGGAAAGAAATACTTAGAACAAGAAAACTCCTCGAAACTAAATAGTCGAAACCTAATTATAGGAATAAACATGTGGGCAGTGTTACTAATAAGATACCCTGGACCGTTTATAAGCTGTACCAAAAAGAACTAAGGAATCTTGATCAGAAGACCAGGAAACTCATGACAATGGATAATGCACTACACCCGAAGGATGATGTTAACCGACTATATATGTAAAGGAAAGACGAAGGAAGAGGGCAGGTCTATATAGAAATGTAAATATATGTAAATAACACAAAACAAAGGATTATAAAAATACATAGTGCAGAACACCGAAAGAATAATTACTGCAGCAAGAGACGCGGAAAAAAACAAACAAGGTAAAAAAAAGAGATAAAGAATAACACAAGGAAAGAAAAATTGGAAGAGAAACAACT